>NC_057713.1:16602140-16617227 GCF_004010195.1 Chiloscyllium plagiosum
AGCACTTTAGGGAACATCTCTGGAACACCCGCACCAATCAACCACACCGCCCTGTGGCCCAACATTTCAACTCCCCCTCCCTCTCAGCCAAGGACATGGATGTCCTGGGCCTCCTTCACTGCTGCTCCCTCACCATCCGACGCCTGGAGGAAAAACGCCTCGGAACATTTCAACCCCAGGGCATCAATATGGACTTCACCGGTTTCCTCATTTCCCCTCACCCCACCTCACCCCAGCTCCAAACTTCCAGCTCAGCACTGTCCCCATGACTTGTCCTACCTGCCTATCTTCCTTTCCACCTATCCACTCCACCCTCTCCTCCCTAACCTATCATCTTCATCCCCACCCCCACTCACCTATTGTACTCTATGCTACTTTCTCCCCACCCCCACCCTCCTCTTTATTTTATCTCTCCACCCTTCAGGCACTCTGCCTGTATTCCTGATGAAGGGCTTTTGCCCGAAACATCAATTTCCCTGCTCCTCGGATGCTGTCTGAACTGCTGTGCTTTTCCAGCACTACTCTAATCCAGAATCCATGTTTGAACATAGTCTGTAATGAGGTCAGGAGCTGAGTGGCCCTGGCAGAACCCAAACTGGGTGTCACTGAGCAAGTTATTGCTGAGCAGGTGCTGCTTTCTAGAACTGTTAATGATACTTTCCATCACTTTACTGATGATCCAATGAATCAGATATGTTTCAATAAGGTCTCTTCTCATTTTTCATGTGTAGTCCTATCTACTCTCTTCATGACAAAGTCCCTCCATACCCAGGATAATCCTTTGCTGGACTGCCTCCACCAGCATATTTTTCCTTAGATAAGGGGAACAGAATTGCCTACAATATTCCCGATGAGATCTTACAAGAGCCTTTTGTAGTTTTAACAAGATTTCCCTATTTTCATACGAGTTTCTCTCTGAAATACAGATCTGCATTCCATTTGCCTTCCCTATTGCTTGCTGAACTTGGATGCTAGCTTTTTGTGATTCATCACGCAACATGTAATGTTAAATATTGCATGGATCAGGAAATAAATTGTGTGATAGCATTATATTTTAACTTGAGTAGATGCTTGCTCTGCAAAATGTGCACAATGTACTTCCACTGAGGAAAGTAATGGCGTGCTGCATGATCCATTGGCATTGGGGGCTGCAACCTGTAACTTCATTTGTGGCTTTTCCAGTGGATTGCAATAAAATGAACAATTCTGAAAGATATTTACTTCAGGAGAAACAAGAGCTCTTTTTTATTGTAATAAAAAACTAATTGCTATACTACACCTCATAGCTTCAAGTAACGTTTGTAATGAAAGGTATCAGAAATCTTGAAATAAACTGAGTTGTAGACACCAATAACCATGGTTATTGGTAATGTCTTTTGCTTGAAGAACAGGTTTTATGGTCTCAACCATTATTCCCGCTAATATAACTGTGATAATAAATTATTCTGAATGTACTATTAGAAGTGTTTTTGGCCAATAGCCAAAAACATTTTAAAGTTAGGTCTATTTTATTAATCCATCAATGCATAAATCAAAAACACATGGAGGAAGCACTGAGGGTGCCAAGGATGCAAAATGTACTCTGAGTGAGGGAATTTCAATGTCCAGCACCATGAGCTAAAGGAAATTGCTGCTAGATTGGGTCTGCAGCATGTGGTAAAAGAACCAACAAAAGAAAATTTGACCTCATCTTTACCTATCTGCCAGCTGCAGGTGCATCAGTCCATGACAATATAGGTGAAAGTGACCACTGCACGGTCTTCGCAAAGCCAAAGTCCTGCCTTCAGCAGGAACATTCTCTGTCGTGTTGTGTGACACTGTCACTGTGCTAACTGGTACAGACCTCAAACAGATCTAGCAACTCAAGATTGGGCATCCATGAGGTGCTGTGGGCCATCAACAGCAGTAGAACTCCAGCACAATCTGCAACCTCATCTCCTTTCTCAAAAATTACCATCAAGCCAGGAGATCAACCTTGATTCAAGGGAGTGCGGAAGGCATGCCAAGAACAGCATCAGGCACACCTAAGAATGAGGTGTCAACCTGGTAAAAATACCAAACAGAACTACTTGCATGCTAAATAGCAGAAGCAGCAAGTGATTGACAGAGCTAAACAATCCCACAACCAACAGAGCAAACCTCAGCATTCACACCTCATCCTGCCATGAATGATGGTGCTAAATTAAACAAGGACGAGGCTTCCCAACTATCCCCATCGTCAATGATGGAAGGGCCCAACAAATCAATGCAAAAGATAAAGCTGAAGAATTCACGGCAATCTTCAGCCAGAAGTACCAAGTACATGATCCGTCTTAGTCTCCTCCATGATGACAGTCTTCAGCCAATACGATTCACTCCATGTGATATCAAGAAACAGTTGGAGACACTGAATAGTGCAAATGCTAAGGGCTCCGATATTATTCCAGCAATAGTATTGGAGACTCATGCTGTGCTCCAGAACTTGTTGCTCCCTTAGCCAAACTGTTCCAGTCCAGTAACAACATTTACGTCTACCTGACAATGTGAAAAATTGTCCAAGTATGTTCTGTACACAAAATCCAGCCCAGCCAATTACTGTCCCATTAATATACTCTTGGTTCACCTTTGACATCAAGCCCACACTTGATAGTGGCATCAAGGAACCCTGGTAAAACCTGAACAATGTGAATCAGGAGCAAGTAACATTTGCACCACACAAACGCCAGGCAATGATCATCTCCAATAAAAGGCAAGCTAAACACCTTCCCGCTAAATTCAATGGTGTCACTATCACTCAGTCCCCAACTATAATTGTCCTAGTGGTTCCATTGACCAGAAATTCAACTGGCTATAGTGACTATGAATACTGCGCAAGTAAATCACCTCCTGATTCCCTAAAGCTTGTCTGCTATATACAAGGCACAAGTCAGGAGTGCGATGGAATGCTCCTCACTTAGCTTGAAGAATGCGGCTCCAACAATACTCAAGAGGCTTGACATTCAGGACAAAGCAGCTTGGTACTACATCCACAAGCATCTACTTCCTCCACCATTGGTACAGAGCAGCAACAGTGTGTACTATCTGCAAGATACACTGCAGAAATTCACCGAAAATCTTTAGACAGCACTTTTGAAACCCACAACCACATTCATCCAGGAGGACAGGGCAGCAAATACATGGGAACACCACCACCTACAAGTTCCCTTCCAAGCCACTCACCATCCTGACTTAGAAAAGTATCACCACTGTTGCTGGGTCAAAGACCTGGAATTCCCTCACTAAGGGCATTGTGGGTTTGTCTACAGCATATGGAATGCTGCTGTTCTAGGTGGCGGCTCAGTGCCACTTTTCAAGGGCAATTAGGGATGGACAATGAATGTTGGCCAGCCAGTAACATCCATGACCCCTGAGTGAATAAAAAAAATCTAATGTATGTATTTTTCTACATATGGAGGTTATGCATTCTATCAGAGTCACTATTTGTCCTCAAGATGCCATTTTTTTTTTGTCTTTCAACTTACAATAGCTTGTATCTTAGGCAACATTTTTAAAAGGCTCTCTGGGTAAAAAAGAAACAGTGGTTTTAATTGTTTGTCTTGTCCTGAGCAAATGGTATGGTGAACTTAGAGGGAGGTAACAGGGAAGAGTCATTGAATTAGCCCAGTAACTCATCAGCTTCCTCAGGCTAAAATCCAATCTGCTCCCATGTTTAAATACAGAATATGCATTACAAAAGCTGCAGCTGTTTTGTTTTCAAAATTGAGTGATAGAAAACTGTGTAGCAACAGCGACTTGACTGAGAACGCCAAACTGTGACCTTATTAAGCCTGCATCTATGGAGCACCTCTACAGAGGCAGGGACAGACTGCAACAAATGCAGGGAATGTCGGAGATTATCAGTAGATCTGGCAGGATCAATGAGGAGAGAAACAAAATTAACGTTTTGGAACAGGTACGACCCTTCTTCAGAACTAAAGGTGTGGGTAATTTATTTTAATTTTAACAGAGGTAGAAATCCAGTACAAAAGGCAAAGGTGTTGTTAATGGTGGAGAAAGGAAAAAAAGAGTTGTAAAATGGGTGTAAGTTAAGGTTTGAAAGGGAGAGAATTACTCCTCTCTACGAACAGTAAAATAACCAAGACAAGGTTGTGCCAGAGATGTAGGAATGCAGCTATAAAGTGGTCAGTATCTGAAGTTATTGAATTCCATGGCGAGACCTTGAGACTGTAAAGTACCTAAGCTGAAAATGAGGTTGTGTTCCCTGTGCTTGTGTTATGCTTTGTTGGAACATTGCAGCAGGCCCAGAAAGAAATGCTTGCATGTTAGGAGTAAAGACTGAATGGGGTTTGCCTTTGTCTCAGACCTATCCTCTTAACAGGGCAAGGTCATCAACTCACCGCTCCAGGTAAATGTTACTTCCATCAGTGGTTTCTTGTTACTAAACCAATAGTCTGTGTTGGCTTGGTCATGTTTATCAGATGAATGATTGCCAAAGAGCTGCTGTACAGTAAATTGGCCATTCGGTCACAATTTCCTGGAAGATCATTTATCTGCTACAAGGGCACCTGCAAGAGAGATATGAAGATGATGGATGTTAACAGCAGGTCGGAGATAGTTGCTGAAGGCTATGTAACTGGAGGCTGACTGTTTGGAAGGGCATTGAAAGATGGATGAGCAGGAACAAAAGATAACTTGGCTAACTGCAAAGAGGACCAAAGGAAAAGAAAGGCCAGTAAACTGTGCACTTTGTCAGCTCACAGTCTGCCTCCACAACAAATGCAGCAGAGACTGCCATAACAGAATGGGGCTCCTGAACCATACCAGGTGGTGCTGTATACTGTGTTGACCTGATACAGAAGGATGTCACCACTATTTAAATACAAGATCCTTGTTCCTCTCATTGACTTCTCAACTCAAGTCTTTTTCTGCAATGTTATAGAGTCATAGAGTTGTACAAGATCGTAACAGACCCTTAGGTCTATGCTGACCAGATATCCTAAATTAACCTAGCCCCATTTGCCAGCATTTCACACATATCCCTCTAAATCCTTCCTATTCATAAACCCATCGAGATGCCTATTAAATGTTGTAATTATACTAGCCTCCACCACTTCCTTTGCCAGGCCAGTCCATGCACATATCACCATCTACATGAAAAAGTTGCCCCTTATGTCCCTTTTAAATCTTTTCCATCTCAGCTTAAACCCATGCCCTCTAGTTTTGGACTCCACTTCCCTGGAGAAAAAAACCTTAATTATTTACACTATCCATGCTCGTCATGATTTTATAAACTTCTATAAGGTCATCCCTCAGCCTCCAATGCTCCAGGGAAAATAGCCCCAGCCTATTCAGCCTTTCCCTATAGCTCAAACCTTCCAACTCTGGCAACATCCTTGTAAATCTTTTCTGAACACTTTTGAGTTTCACATCGTATAGCAGGGAGACAAGAATTAATCACAGTATTCCAAAAGTGGCCTAATCAGTGTCCTGTACAGCTGCAACATAATCTCCCAATGCCTCTACTCAATGCTGTCCTCACTTAAAAACAAATCAAGCAAAACGTCAGGATGATTGCTCAAGGTTAGGACTATCACAGATGTAAGGATGGTTGTTTAGACCACCTAGCTCACTCTTCCACAGAAACCTGTGATTTTCCTGCACCTCTAACCACCTCTTAAAGAATATTAGAATTTTCCCTGCAGTAATTTAGCTAGAAGATCACAGTTATGAAATGCCTGTAGGATTTTCTAATAGTCTCCCACTGAAGATTTCTGAGTGTAGCTATTATTCAGTGTGAGGAAGTTTTTGGTCATATTCATTTGAACCAGTTCAGATGATGGGTCACTGGACCCAAAATGTTAATTCTGATTTCTCTCCACAGATATGACCAGACCTACTGAGCCTTTCCAGCAATTTCTGTTTTTGTTTCATTTGAACTTGCCTATTAACAGTTCATTATGTCTCCTTGTTTTGGAGTCGAGGTACAACTTCAAATTGTCTGATGTGAACTGTCTACGTTTTGTGCAGATACCAGAATTCTGAAATCTCATTCATGTCTGAACTTGGCGTTCAACTGGCTGTCAACGGTGGACAAGTACAGAAAGCATCTTGTATGTGTAATATTATCCCTTTAAAATCACAAATATGTCAGGGAATAGTCAGTAATTTTTTAAAACAGAATCAATACTGCACAAAAGGACAGCATGTGATGATGCGCCTAATTTTTCACTTGTGCTTCACTTACAAAGTTTGATTTGTGATCACTGTTACAACAAGTACATTGTCTGTTGCAGACAAAAGGTTTCCTGCTGGGAGTTTGAATTATGATTTAATAATTGTGCAAGTCACAACAACTTTTGATCTCCTTTCCCCTCTCCCAGTTTAATTTAGACAAAATAGTTATGACATTTTGTTTCCATTACGTTTCCAATCATTGAACTCTCTGAGGAGGGAGTACACAACATCCCATCGTACCCAAATCACCAGAGAAGCCTGAGGAAATGACGGTGGGGATAGCTGGATAAGAAGTGAGGGTAGGAATATCTGGGTAAGAAGTGAGGGTAGAGATATCTGGGTAAGAAGTGAGGGTAGGGAATTAGGCAGGAAGTGAGGTTGGAATATCTGAATGGAATGATGGTTTTATTGGGCATGCAGCAGAGTTTACCCTCACAGTCATCTCCCAATCCTCTCAGACATCTTTAACATGTTAAGTCCAGGTGCTTAGCACTATATCGATCCCACGTATTAACAGGTTCTTATTGCATAAGTGGAGTGGGAAAAAAAAACACTTGCCAATTTGGTCAAAACATTAACCAATATGTATCTGCTTGCTCCCTCATATTAGAACAGAAATTGACCCATCTACGATTGATTGCAGTTAGAATCATGTATAGTGGGTTTTATTTATGGACCATTATAGCAGGAATGTCTACTCCCTGTAAATTGGGTCCTCTGCTGCAAATCAGTTAGCAAGTTTCAGAAATTGTATCTCTTAATCCCATGACTCTGCTGCCCATTTGTGAATTAATATTTTGAAAGTTGTCAACATGTATAGATGTTTCCAGCAAGATTTTGACCATCCATTTATGTTTTCAGGAATGACTTAGACATAGTTCTTAGGCCTAGAAAGATCAAAGGGTATGAGAAAAAAGTGGGAGCAGGGTACTGAGTTGAATGAGCCAAGGTCATATTGAATGGCAGAGCAGGCTCGAAGGACCATAAGGACTACTTCTGCTCTTATATTTTACATTTCTGTTTTATTCTGTTGTAAACAATCTTCTCACGGTGTAGCAACCAAAGAAAACTTATTCACCATAACAATTATTTGTATATTACAAATATATCTATATATACATATTAACAGGAATCAAATACAGTTGCCGGAGTTCAACATATTGGCTTCAGATTTACTAAATCTCTAGCTCAGTTTGGATTTATTGACGGCTGTTCAAAAATGACTTGCAAATTAATTCTGTTATCTAATCAAGGAATTTTGTTATACAGTATTTTGAAAGAAGCCCATACAATTGTTGAATTTAAATTCATGCTAAATATTCCACATTTCCCAAGGTCTTTGTGGCTCTAGTTGAATATGATTACATCCTGTTCTTGAATGTTGGTTCAGTTACTTTACTGGCTGAGGTAACCATCACCTTCTCAACTTTGCCCTCTGCCTGAGATGATTCTCAGGTAAAACTCATCACCAGTCATCTCTCTCTTTGTCTCTCTCTCTCTCACTCTTACTATTGCAAGAGTAGCCTCCTGACCCTCTGGGGTCATAAAGATTTTAAGCTTCATTTGGGGTAACACTCACTGTGCCTCAAACCTTCCCTGTAAGAGCTTGTGCAATTGAATCTGGCAATTTGGCAATGCTTCATGTAATGGACAACAGCTCCCGAGCCTGCTCAAGATGGCCACCAGCAGGTTGAGATAGCAATCCGAGAATATTGCTTAGCTTGAACGACTTTGGCTACTGTTCCTTCTCTGCTGTGTCATTGGCCATGTATTAATGGAGAAGGTGAATGTGGTGTTTGTAAAATGGTTAGGTAGAAGTAGGGGGTTGATTGGATTCATCATCTTCCAGAATGTCATTTTAAATTGACTTGTTAAGTCTATTTTTAAAGACTTGCATTTTTGTTATAGTGGATTAATCATGGCCATTTCATGTGGGATGGATCAAAGGATGTATAACTGGACTCAAACTGTGGTTAAAAGCAAAATACAACAGATGTTGGAGGTCTGAAATTAAAACAAGAAGTGCTGGTAAGACTCAACAAGTCTGGCATAATCTGTGGAGAGTGTTATGATCCCAGCTGATATTATTACTGGACAAGTCAGATCCCAGACTGAAACATGGCTTGATAGATCATATTTTGCATTGCTTTGGTGCTAAAAGGTGGTCTCTTACTGATACATAAACACACATTGTTGCAGATTTTGTTTTATAAATAAAACAGAAATTTATTAAACAAAAGAAATGAAGATCAAATAAAAAAAAAAGCTAAACCATTTACTTATCACACAATTCCGAAGATTTTTAAACACATTGTAAGAGTTAATCTCAGGACTACTTAAAAATGTATTCGTGAAATGAAAGTGTTTTCCTTAAGCTTAAAAAAATCTCTTATCTTCTAAACTGGAGCTTGTTTATTTTGTTCAGTTGTAAAATCCTGCCAATGCACATAAAACCCATTAATTCTAAAACTCGGACTCAAGAACTGTTTCAAAAGAAACCACCATGGCTGCAGAAATATTTGCAAGTTAATTATTAAATTACATATTACTAACTTAAACCAAAACCCAAAAAAAACGGAAACAACAGTGAACATTTCCAATCCCAATTGACTCTTCAAAAGATGAAGTACGGCCTGTTTCAACACTGTAGGAATTCTATGAAAACAGAATGAAGAGATATGTAAAAGAATCATAATGGTTTAAATAGTTTCTCTCTCCAGATGTTTCAGACTTGTTGAGTTTCTGTAGAACTTTTTGTCTTTATTCCAATCTGTGAATGTTGGTTTAGGAGGTGCCTGTTTGTAACTATAACTCTGGAAGTACATAGAAATAGAAAATAATGAAGATCCAGGTTAAATGCAGTGAGCCATACCTTCAGGTTGATTCGTGGGAGCAGATATGTGGCTACCTGCATTAACGAGTGTTGTTTTCCCATCAGCTGTTGGAATACATTAATAATAAAATGGGTGTGTATGCAATATTTAAATAAACTAGTTCTGGCTTCCAATATTATTTTCATTTAGATAAGCATAGGATTTACACATGCACGTGGGAGAATTAATTCCAGTTGCTAAGCAGAGAAATTCTACTGAGAGAACTTCAACCAGACCATATTGACATGAAAAGTAATTCAGAAACTAACAATGAAAGGGACCTGTCAGATAAATTGTTGCAACAATCAAAAAAAAAATTGGAATATCTGGGAGTGGATTGGCTGTGCACAAAGGAAGGAAAATGAACAATTTGCAATTACACATGACGTAAATTCAAGGATTTGTGGTCTATATTTAGATCGGAATCAGATAGGACAGAGAGAGAATATTTATTGGTAGAGAAAACACACTGACTGAATAGATCAAAGGCAGAAGCATCATCTAGCTGGTTAGAAGAATCAAACACCTTGTTAGAAATTCTCCATTAATTGTATAACGAAATTAAAAGAAGTTTTCTTTAATTATTTCAACTACACACATTTTTGGGTGGAAGGGGACATGCAAAAACTGCAAATTAGTTAGCAGTAAGTTTGATAAATGCATTGGTATCTATCATTAGAAATGTGAGAAAATCTTGAGAGTAGTTTTGAGTTCAATAAACAGATCACCTTAGTTCTTTTCAGACAATGATACATGATTCAAATGTTAAAAATCACACAACACCAGGTTATAGTCCAACAGGTTTAATTGGAAGCACACTAGCTTTCGGAGCGACGCTCCTTCGTCAGGTGATTGTGGAGGGCTCGATCGTAACACAGAATTTATAGCAAAAATTTGCAGTGTGATGTAACTGAAATTATACATTGAAGAATTGATTGTCTGTTAAGCCTTTCATCTGTTAGAATACAGTGATAGTTTCACTTCTTTAATGTGTAAATCACAAAACCCTTTTTTTAAAAAGAAACATATCTATTTCTTTCTTGTATCTGTTGGTTGAATCTCCCTCCTTTCTGCCTTACTTTCTATTCATCCATTAGATAAGGGTGTCACTGTCTAGGCCATTATTTATTACTCATCCTTAGTTGCCCAGAGAACAGTTAAGAGTCAACCGCATTACTGCAGTCGCATGTAGTCCAGATCAGATAAGGACGGCAGTTTCTTTCATTAGTGAGCCAGTGCGATTTTGTTTTTTTTAATAAATTTTATTTTTGTTTCCTCCCTTTTTTTTCCCCCCCCAATAATCAGCAATAGTGTCATGGCCATCGCCGAACCTATTTGCAGGGATGCCCAGAGGCATGGTACATTGGGGAAACCGAGCAAAGGCTACGACAATGGATGAATGGGCACCGCACAACAATCAAGAAACAGGAGGTTTCCCTCCCAGTTGGGGAACACTTCAGTGGTCCAGGACATTCAGCCTCGGAGCTTCGCGTGACCATCCTCCAAGGTGGACTTCGGGACAGGCAGCAGAGGAAAGTGGCCAAGCAGAGGCTGATAGCTAAGTTCGGTACCCATAGGGAGGGCCTCAACCGGCTCCTTGGGTTCATGTCACATTACAGGTGATCACCATTGCACGACACACACACACACACAGATATTCCTACACACACACACAGTCTCACATACACACGGACACAGATATACACAGACGCGCACACAGACACCCACACACACCCTTATAGACACACAGACTTCCACACATGCACCCCCTCACAGACTTAAGACACTCTGCACTCACTACACCCGAGAATGCAACTTTAAAAAAAAAGGGTTTTGTGATTTACACATGAAAGAAGTGAAACTATCACTGTATTCTAACAGATGAAAGGCTTAACAGACAATCAATTCTTCAATGTATAATTTCAGTTACATCACACTGCAAATTTTTGCTATAAATTCTGTGTTATGATCGAGCCCACCACAATCACCTGACGAAGGAGCGTTGCTCTGAAAGCTAGTGTGCTTCCAATTAAACCTGTTGGACTATAACCTGGTGTTGCGTGATTTTTAACTTTGTACACCCCAGTCCAACACCGGCATCTCCAAATCATGATTCAAATGAGCATCAAGTGTGGCAAATTCAATGGTCGGAGAAAGAGAGTTACCACATCTGATTACTGAATTTTCACTGGAAGTGGTGCATTGTTTTGAGCAGAGATTTTAGAAAGGAAAGAGGAAGTGAAGGAGAAATAAGTTTAAGGAAGGCCGAAGCAAGACGACAAAATGTGGCTGAATCTACAGTTGATGACATGGCAGGAAGCTGTTATCGTTATTCTATTTGAATTGCTAAAGACAGGAAGCAATTTGATGACAACGAATTGGCTTAAGATTTGAGACTACATCAAGGAGGAAGAATGAAAGTCAGTGAAGTAGAATGCTAGTCTGGCTGGAAAAAGTCATTGGCAACCCCTAAACTTGTCAGGGCCACCATCTTAGAAGCAGGAATAGCATGAAGCTGATGAGAACCTTGTTAAAAATGGCTGACTGGAAGCTCCGAAAGATCCACTAAAATGTGACAGACATGATCTTTGTTATTTGAAGATAGATCGTAGAATGTAAAAATCATATAACTTTTGGTGGCTCCTTGACAAGAATGTTCACTATGCACTTTTTAAAAAAAATACAAGAATTCAGAGCAGGAAAAGATCAAATGATCCCATTGAACCTGTTCCACCATTCAGTAGGATCACGGCTTATCTTCTGTCTCAAATCTACTTTCCTACCCACTCTCCAAATCCCTTGATGCCCCAAGAGTTCAAAATCGACTTCATCCTTAAATATATTCATCTAATGAAGCGTCTATAATATTCCTGGGTAGCAGAATCCCAAATGGTTTGAGAGAAGAGATTTCTCCTCATATCAAGATTCAGTGATTGGTCCCTTCTCTTGAGACTGCGCCTCTGCATTCCAGATTCTCCAGGCAGAGGAAACAACATCAGTGTTCACAATTTCATGACTCACTAAATAAAAACATCACTTTGCATTCTTCTAAACTCCAGCGAGTGTGATATAGGCAGGTCCATTTCATCCAATATCACAACATTGGACAACTGTTTGATTTGAGGAACCAAACTAGTGAACATTCAACGTGCAATGGCCAAGGGAAATATATCCATCTTTAGATATGGAGACCAAAACAGCGCACAAGTCTGAGCATTTTGACAATTACAATGGAAGACCTCATGCTTATTAAATGCCCCAGAAAACAGAAACATTTGACTGAAGATCTATCAGGTGATTTTTGAGCATTTGAGTAGCCATCCAAAATGTAAACAATGGCACTGATGTTGTAAGAGTTGTTGTGGCAGCTGAGATCTGAACTGGACTTGATAAAAAGTATTCCTTCACATTGTTTTTATTGAGTGGAGAAGCTGGAACAATGCAAACCATACTCAATGCTCTCACCCAATGTATATAAGTTGCCACTGATTCAATTAGACCTCACAAAATTGAACTCCATATATCTAATATCATTGCTACTGCTTATGTTCTGTACTCCCCTTACTTTACCTGCTGGGTGCTCATCAAGGAGATGTGCTATACAGGAGAATGATACTTTTGCCTTGTTTGGCTATTTTTATATCAACTCATACCTTCATACATCACCTGTAGGAGCAGCGAGCAACCTAATTACAGAGTTCCATTGTGTTCTAAACCTGACTGCTGAGCTATTTTTATGTAATTTTGCTGCTAAAGTTGAACAATGTACTCAAAGATTTACAGCTTCTTTACCTCATTACCAACCATACAGAATGACAGGTTGAGCAAACAGGTCACATTGCAATCGTTAGGAACAGTGGATATATTGTGTTTGCTACATGAAACATTCTGGTACTTATTCTCACTTTCAGCAATAACTCCATTCCTGCAAGTTAGTTTGATCGTCTTTTACCTTCCAAACAAAAAACACAGAGGTGAAACACTGCAGATGCTGAAAATCCTAAATTGAAAACAGAAAGTGCTGCAAATGAACATCAAGTGTGGCAAATTCAATGGTCGAAGAAAGAGAGTTACCACATCTGATTAATGAATTTTCACTGGAAGTGGTGCATGGTTTTGAGCAGAGACTTCACATTATGGCAGTTCAAGAAACATTGAACGTCTTGGTGATATCTCTAATAAAAAGTAGATTGGAAAACACGAAGGATAGAATTTTAAGTGGATTTCATGCATATTGATTCAGATATGGAGATGGTTGCTGGGAAAAGAGATGCAACTGTGAAGATAAGTTTAGGTAGACATTTAGTGGCATTAATCCAAACAATTACGTGTGCCTCTGGATTGTTATCCAGTGACATTACCACTATACAACCTAGCGCTAACCCTGTTAACCTCACGCTAACCCTGTTAATGTAGCCATTAGTACACTCTGGATTGTTAAGAAAGTGCTGCACAGTTATGAAATTACATCTAATAATAGATGTTTTGGCTAATGAGCGTTGGTGGAATATAGTTAGTGGTGTTGTTATTACCAACAATCCAGATAACATGCTGTTTGATATGACCAGCCAACTGAATATTAAAGGCACTAACGTGATCCTCCCATCAGTCCAAAAAGATATTCTGATTTTAAAAGTCAAAACATTCATCTAAAAATATCAGATATATATTTTATTTTTACTCACCCAATTCTAAATTACAGCTGCAACAAACTCAATGAAGTGGCAGAAAATTACAGTGGGAAGGGGTGCTTGGCTTAACTGCCCATCCGGAAGAAAAGTTAGCGATAGGTCATCACCAAGCCTGACCCACAATAATAATGCATTGCAGTTGGCCTGAATTAATGGATAACTACATTTCCATTGCTGTCTGGAGAAAAAACTCCCATCCCATTCAGAAATGAGTGCTGCTGGGACTGCAGAGTAAAGTAAAACTGAGAACATTTGGGCAGGGATGTTTTTGATGCTTCTGGGAGGGGTACAAGGGATTAGGGAGGAGCAGGTAAGAAAGAAAGGGGTAATCTCTTTCCAGAGGTGACTCCAAATGAACATGCAGACGGTACCCCCTTCCTTCTCACGCCTCAAAAAAGGAAGAGCTGCTCACTCCTGCCTGCTTTCCCAAATCTCCCACATTATTGCATGAGCAGAATAACATTGCGTCAATTGTGCTTTTAAAAAGCCTTAATAAATGTGAGGTGCTGCATTTTGGTTGGGCAAATCAGGTTAGGACTTATACACTTAGTGGTAAGGACGTGGGAAGTGTTGCTGAATAAAGAGACCTTGGAGTCTAGGTTCATAGTTCCTTGATAGATAGGATAGTGAAGAAGGTGTTTGGTATGCATCCCTTTATTGGTCAGTGCATTGAGTTTGGGTTTGAGATATCATGTGACTGTACCGGACATTGGCTTGGCCACTTTTGCCATACAGTGTTCAGTTCTGGTTTCCCTGCTATAGGAACGATGTTGTTAAACTTTAAAAAGTTCAGAAAAGGTTTACAAGGACGTTGTCAGGGTTGGAGGGTTTGAGCTATAGGGAGCGGCTGAATAGATTGAGGCTATGTTTCCTGGAGCATCGGAGGCTGAGGGGTGATCTTGTAGAAGTTTTCAAAATCATATAAGGTCTTTTCTCCAGGGCAGTCAGGTCCAAAAAAAGAGGGCATAGGTTTATGATGAGAGGGGAAAGATTTAAAAGGAACCTAAGGGGCAACATTTTCATGCAGAGGGTGGTGCTTGTATGGAATGAACTGCAGAGGAAGTGGTGGAGGTGGGTACAATTACAACATTTAAAAGGCATCTGGATGGGTATATGAATAGCAAGGGTTTAGAGGGATATGGGCCAAATGCTGGGAAATGGGACTAGATCAGTTTAGGATATCTGGTTAGAATCCAAAGTAAGGAGCTGGAAGAACACAGCAAGCCAGGCAGCATCAGGAGATGGAGAAGTTGATGATTTGGATCTAACTCTTTTTCAGGAATAGAGGTGGGGGTAGGGGAGCTGCAGGT
>NC_057713.1:16617392-16783263 GCF_004010195.1 Chiloscyllium plagiosum
CTGCGCTTTTCCAGCAACACATTTTCAGCTCTGATCTCCAGCATCTGCAGACCTCACTTTCTCCTCCAGGAGGAATGAATTTGTTTGGTAGCTGGAAGGAGGAGTGGGTTGGAGGGATGGAAGGCAAGAGCAGGGCTGGAAAGGGAGTCAGGGAATGGGTGGGAAGGTTATTTGAAATTGGCAAATTCAGCGTTGAGTTCTCTGGGCTGTAGGCCGCCCAGGCAGAAAATGAGGTGTTGTTTCTCCAATTTGCAGTCTGGTTCACAGTGGCAATGGAAGAGACCGAGGATGGATATGTCGAAAAGGGAGTGGGAAGGGAAATTGAAATGAAATGAGTTTGACCAAATAGTCTGTTTAATGCTTGTACAGTTCTATGACTCTGTGACTAAATTACCCTTAATTATTTACTTACACAAGTTGGTGGGTTGCCAATTTCATAGTCTGCCCACCTTCTGCATTATTGTAGTGAGCTCAAGGGTGCCTGGGAAGCTGGTGGCATGTACGCAACTTATATTATGTCACTTTCTCCCAAAAACACACCTGATGAGCAATGTAATAACTAGCCTGATATATTTGAACAAAATCCACTTATAGTTCATACAGTCATAGAGTCATACAGCATGAAAACTATGGTCATAAGTCCATGGCAACATAAGTCCATGGCAACAGTTCCCAAACTAACCTAGTTCCACTTGCCTGCATTTGGCCCAAATATTTCTTACCCAAATATCTTTTAAACTTTGTAACTGTACCTGCATCAGCCACTTTCTCTGTAGTTCATTCCATACACGAACCACTCCCTGTGTAAAAAATGTTGCCCTCGTGTCTTTTTTAAGTATTTCACTCTCACATTAAAAAAAAGCCCCCCGTTTTGAACTCCCCACCCTAGCAAAAAGACCCTTGTCATTCACCTTATCTATGCCCCTCATAATTTTATAAACCTCAATAAGATCACCCCTCAATCTCTTATGCACCATTGAAAAACGCTCCTGTCTTTCCAGTTTGTTTTTATATTTCAAACCCTCCATTCCCAGCAACATCCTGGTAAATCTTTACTGAATTCTCTCGAGCTGAATAATATCCTTCCAAAAATAGGACAACCAGAACTACACACAGTGCTCCAGAAGATAGGATAGTGAAGAAGACATTTGGGACGCTTTCCTTTATTGGTCAGAGCACTGAGCATAGGAGGCGGATGCTGCCTGAACTGCTGTGCTTTTCCAGCATCTCTAATCCAGAATCTGGTTTCCAGCAGCTGCAGTCATTGTTTTTACATAGGAGTTGGGAGATCATGTTGCGGCTGTATGGGATATTGGTTAGGCCACTTTTGGAATATTGTGTGCAGTTCTGGTCTCCCTCCGATAGGAAGGATGTTATGAAACTTGAAAGGGTTCAGAAAAGAAACACAAGGATGTTGCCAGGATTGGTAGGTTTGAGCTATGGGAGAGGCTGTTTAGGCTGGGGCTGTTTTCCCTGGAGCGCTGGAGGCTGAGGGGTGACCTTATCAAGTTTTATAAAATCGCGAGGAGTATGGACAGGGTAAATAGACAAGGTGTTTTCCCTGGGGTGGACAAGTCTAGAACTACAGGGCATAGGTTTAGAGTGAGAGGGGAAAGATTTAAAAGGGACCTAAGAGGCAACCTTTTCACGCAGAAGGTGGTGCATGTGTGGAATGAGCTGCCAGAGTAAGTGGTGGAGCCTCGTACAATTATAACATTTAAAGGCATCTGGATGGGTATATGAATAGAAAAGGTTTAGAGGATTGTGGGCCAAGTACTGCCAAATGGGACTAGATTAATTTGGGATGTGTGTTCAGCATGGATGGGTTGAACCAAAAGGTTTGTTTCTGTGCTGTGCATCTCTAAGACTATGACTAAGACTCTAAGAAGCCTTACCAAAGTTCTGTACAACCTCAACATGACATGCCAACTCCTATACTCACAGATGTGAGCAATGAAGGCAAGGGTGCTAAATGACCACCCTGTCTACCTGTGATGCGAATTTCAAAGAATTATGTGCCTGAACCCATAGGTCTCACTGTTCTAAAATACTACTCAGGGTCCTACCATTAGTTGTTTAAGTTTTGTCCTTGTTGTCTCACCAAAATACAATAGCTCACATTTATCCAAATTAAACTCCATCTGCCACTCCTCAGCCCAATGATCCAAGTGATCAAGACCTCTTTGTAATCTTAGGTAACTTTATTCACAATACCAATTTTTTAATCATCTGCAAACTTACTAACCATGCCTCGTATATTCTCATCCAAATTATTTATATTAATGACAAACAAATACGGAACACCACTGGTCACAGGCCTCCAGTCTGAAAAACAACCCTCCACTACCACCCTCTGTCTCCTGTCAATTTTGTATCCATTTGGCAAGGTCACCCTGAATCCTGTGTTATCTAACTATACTAATTAGCCTTCAATGAAGAATCTTGTCAAAGGCTTTACTAAAGTCTACATAAGCAATGTCTACCGCTCTGCCCTCATCAGTGTTTTTGGTTATTCATTAAAAAACTCAATCAAGTTTGTGAGACACAATTTTCCTCACACAAAACCATGCTGACTATCTCTAATAAATTCTTGACAATTTGAAATAATTTTGTTAGCATTAACAAACTCTGATTTTTTAAATGCATTCTGGTTTCTCTGCTCTCCATTGACTTCCTCCCATTATTACTTTCCCTGTCCTGCTCTTGTTTGTAATTGACCTGAACAGTTGTCAATTTTATTCATTCTGACCTACCCCAGTCCCTGCTAAAACAAACACCAGCAGACTCAAGAGTATTTTCCTTCCTGGGCTATTGTTAATCCGAACCATGCAGCTTGAAGCTCTTTTGCTTTTACTTCCTTTTGCAGGATGCAGCACAGAAGTCTTTCATTACTACAGTGCTCTGTTTTCTATCACCTTACTCTGCATTGTTTCCAGAAATGCTACCATCTGTGTAAGGTCACTGATCCCTTGTTTCTGCAGCTCCAAATCCAGGAAGTGGTGATCCAAAAAGGAATAGTTTAAATATTAAAAAGGTGGAAATTAACATGTGAATGCTGAAAGATATGTTATACTTGCCACAAAGTTCCTAGTACAAATCCCATTTCAAAGTTTAAATTCAATCCCTTCTGCACTACTGAGGGAGGCTGGCACAGCTGTCAGAAATGTTGTCCTTCAGATAAGAGAGTAAACTGAGGTTCCACCTGCTTTCTCTGGTGAATGCAAACGATCTCATGCAATTCGTTTGAAGAAAAATAGTAGAGTCATCCCTGGTGCTTAGTCAATTTAACTTCCTGGCCAATACCACAGAAACATGATTTGCTCATGATCACATTGGTGTTTGTCAGAGTTTACTGTGTACATAGTGTCTGCCATGTTTTTCATGTTACATTAGGCACCACACCTCAAAACTACTTCAGTGATTGAGAGAGTGCTGTGAGAGGTTTCGTGGCCATGATATAAATGCAGATCTTTCTTCAAGGTGCCTATCTGTACAGGCCTGCTGTAGTTGCTATTACCGCAGTGCTATTTGCCTTGCTATATGACTGTTTCCTTTCTCTCATTTCCATGGCTGGGCAGTAAACTGGCAATAGCAAATTAACAGACAGCAAGGATGTAGACCAATCATAGAATCCCTACAGTGTGGAAACAAGCCCTTCGGTCCAACAAGTTCACACTGACCCTTTGAAGAGTAATACACCCAGGCCCATTCTCCTACCCTATTATCTGATAATTACCACGACTAACACACCTAACCTACACATCCCTGAACACTATGGGCAATTTAGCATGACCAATTCACCTAACATCTTTGGATTGTGGTAGGAAACCAGAGCACCGGAGGAAACCCACATAGACAAGGGGAAAATGTGCAAACTCCACACAAACAGTTGCCCGAGGCTGGAATTGAACCTAGGTCTCTGGCCCTGTGAGGCAGCAGTGCTAAGCACTGAGCCACCGTGCCACCCCCCAAAACAGAAAGTTAAAATCAATTATGGAAATCTTTGGCTTCAACAAAGCTTGCATTAGCCCTCAGAACCCAGTTAACCTCACAGTCTTGACAATTAAGGACACAAATATGAGAGTGATACCTCTCCCTTTGCCGATCTGCGTTGATCTTGGTGGTGATTAACTGGAAAGACGGATGATTTTGTGGTGATGGATAATCGGTGAAAAGTGTCATGGGTGATTTGATGTTGGAAAAAAAGCCATTTGGTTGTGTGTGTTAACACTTTCAGATATTGAGCCATACAAGTCTATTGATAAGCCTAAGATAAGGCTGAGCAAACAGTTAGTTGTCATTCATACTGAAATGACTAGGATAGCGGCTGAGAGAAAGAGAAATGTGTTGGCTTTGCGATGGGAACATTAGGATTGAAGAAAGAGAGATTTCATAGTGACTTCCTTTCTGTTGTGAAGTAAATACTATTATTGGTGTTCAGTTGCTCTATCACAATCAGGGTCATAAAATCTTCAATGTTGTGGATTTTATAAAATCAAACCGGTTCTAGTTTAATACCATTTGTTTAAATGTATTTTAAAATATTGTTGACTTGTGTGAATCAGTTACTCAGAGCCAATTAGTGTTACTTTAAGTATCAGGTGGTACTGCATATCGATAGTATGGTAGATGAAGTATAATGTGGATAAATGTGAGATTATCCACTTTGACGATTACAAACAGGAAGACAGGTTATTATCTGAATGGTGAAAGGATAGGAGGAGGTGCAGTGAGATGTGGGTGTCCTTGTACACCAGTCACTAGAAGTAAGTAATGCAGGTGCAGCAGGCGGTGAAGAAAATAAATGGTATGTCGGCCTTTGTAACGAGAGGATTTGAGGACATGAGCAGGGATGTCTTGCTGTAGTTGTTCAGGGCTTTGGTGAGATTACACGGAGAGTATTGTGTGCAGATTGGATCTACTTATCTGAGGAAAGATGTTCTAGCTATGCAGAGAGTTCAAAAAAGGTTTACCAGACTGATTTCTGGGATGGCAGGACTGACATATGAAGAGAGATTGGATTGCTTAGCACTATATTTACTGGAATTTGGAAGAATGAGGGACTGGGGAGAATCTCATTCTAATCTATAAAAATTCTAAAAGGACTAGACAGGCTAGATGCAGGCAGGATGTTCCTGATGATTGAGGAGTCCAGAACCAGGGGTCACAGACTGAGATATGGGGAAGACCTTTTTGGACAGAGATGAGGAAAAATGCCTTCAGCCAGAAAGTAGAGAGCCTGTAGAGTTCTCTACAACAGAAAGAAGCTGAGGCCAAAACATTGAAAGTTTTCAATAAGGAGTTAGATATAGTTTTGGAGGTTAAAGTGATCAAAAGATATGGGGCAAAAGTGGCAACATTGTACTGATGTGGATGATCAGCCATGATCATATTGAATGGGGGAGCAGGTTTGAAGGGATGAATGGCTGACTCCGATTTCTATTTTCTATGTTTCTATCTATTTGAAGGGGCCTTCAAAAACTATTGTTAACTATAGTCATTGCTAAATGGTTCTTTGAATGCTGGTATTGTAATTAAAGGTACAGGTTTGATTAATAGTTGGTGTTTCCCTACTTTTGCGATTGATGGCATGTCTGGCAAAAGTTCATTTCATCGTTATGTAATTCTAATCAACAAAAAATGTTTTAGTATTTTAGCCTGTATTTTCCCTATACCTCAATGAGCTACTGTTGAAATTTTGCTCGCTGCTATGATACCTATATATTTTGAAACTATTTTTTCCTCCCCTTGTCCAGTCATTTCCCAAATGATCTGTGATTCTTTTGACACTTTATGTCAGTTCTACAATTTCTAGTTTCCAATTCTATTATCTGTATTTCTGCAATTGTCTCTTCCCTGTGGATGTGCAAAAGTGATGGCACTGGCAAAGTAGACAGTGTTTGGAATCCTGAGCCAGTCTGCTTCAGATAGGCCGGTTCCTCCCTTCTTTCCTTACTCTTTGCATCTTCCTTCTTTTTCATTTTTCTTCATCTTCTTCCTGTCAGTGGCACTGGAGAAGGTAATTTCATGAGGAGGACAGCCAGAGCTGGACTCTTGGCGAGGCAGCATCAGCCTAGCCTGTCATCGGGATCTAGAAGCTACTGGTTGTTATAGGCCCAGGGTGAAGACTCCAGGAGTTGGCGAGGTGGCACTACAGCGGATCCAGGGACTCCTGGTTGTGGTAGGCCTGAAGAGCGGGGACTGCTGATTATTGGCAAAGTGGCAGTGGAGCTGGGGTCTCCTGGTTGTGGGGTGAGTGTGGGTCCAGCACAAGACTTGGCATCAGTGGAGGCATTGGTGATGTGGGCCCAGCAGCAAATTGATGGAGCCTGAAGAGTGGCAACTCCTACATTGGTGCATCTGGCGCAGGTGGCAGCATGGTGATGGAGGAAGGATGGTGTTGGTGTTGTTTGTCAGCCGGCGCGGGGTTGAGGACTCACGCCAGAATGAAGGCGCCAGAACGAAGACAGACTCTCTTTCACCTACATCTTTTTATTCTTTTCAATGTTCCTCTTCCCCTCACTTTGTCCAAATAAAAGGTATGGCTCTTGTTACTCACATGCTCCCCCATTATGTCTATGTTTTTGTTCCAGTTCTACCCAGGCTCCCTCCCAAAATATTTTCTTTGTTGCATTAATGGCATCATGGGTGCTGCTTCCTATTCTTGTTCAGAATTGGAAAAAATAAATAGACTTGTTTCTAATTTTCATTCTTCTCTCACCTTCCCTGAGCCATCTCTGACTCCTCTCTTCGCACCTTGACTTTACAGTTTTCATTTCTGGTAGAGGCTGTTCATCAACATCTATCACAAGGATACCATCCTGTGGCATTCAAAGGATCATACTCTGCCATTTCCACCATCTCTACCATGATCTATAACAAAGAAGTCTTCTCTGTCCCTTCCTTGTCCCCTTCCTCAGGGACCATTCCCTTTGTGGCACTCTTGTCTACTCCTCCCACTTCCAATACCCCTTCCATGGCATCTTTCCATGCAATTGCAGGAGGTCTATCACTTGTTCTTTTACCTCCTCTCTTTCCACTATCCAACCCCTGAACACACCTTCAAGGTGAAGCAGCTCAAAGTATATTTACAATGGCGAGACCAAACTGTGACTGGGAACACCTTTGCTCTAACCGCAATAATGATCCAAACTTCTAATTGCTTGCTATTTCAACACTCCATCTTGGTCTTCCAGTGAAGGCCTGCTGCAATTTTTGAACAAAGCCCAATGCAAGCTGGAGGAGCAGCACCTAATTTTCCACTTCAGAAATTTATAGTCCTCAGGACTCAAACATTGAGTTCAGCAACTTCAGAGCATGAACATTGCCCTCCAGTTTGATTGCAATCTCTCCCCAAACCCCACCAGTGTCCTGTTTGCATGGGTTTCCTCTCAGCAGAGCTGACCTATTTTCTGCAATGAAAATTTACCATTAACACTTATTCTTCCCTGATATCATAAGTGCATATTTTACATTTCATTTGGGCTCTCCCGTTATCTGTTTCATTTGCTCCTGCTGTCCACTTATTGAACTGTATAAAAAACATCAGTTTTCCACCCTCCAGCTCTGAAGAAGTCATGTTTAACTCACAATGTTAATTTTGTTTCTCTGTCCACAAATGCTGCCAGGCCTGTTGAGTTTCTCAAGCACTTCCTGTCTTTATTGGTTCACCTGCTGATTGGAAAGATAAGGAAATATCTTTCCCTTCCTAGTAGATTCCAAGGGAATATGCTCCACCTGTACTACATTATAGTTTTCACACCCATTTATTTTCGTGATATACCCTTTTCTGAAGGTTCCTTAGGAATTTCACCTACTTTAATTGGTCTCTCATTTAACTTCCAGCAATGGACTTTAGTAGGTCCAGCCTTATTACAATGCAAGTATTGTACTTTATTTCTACCACTTTTGTGCTCTAAACTTTCTCTTTTATTATTAAGGCAGTCTTTTGATTAATCCCCAAAACTAATAGTTTTTCAAATATCAGCTTTGCTATTCCTCCAGTTTCCTTCTTGCTGTCTGTGTGAGATATCACAGGTTTCTGCCAGAGCTGCTGCTTCTTGGATCTTTAATACTTGATGTTCAGTTGAATAGGTTTAATGCTTATTGAAGCGGTATTTCATAATTCTTCCATTCTCATGATTTCCCTTACATTCTCAATTCTGTTTTCTAATTTCCATCATTGTTACTGGTGCAACAATATTTCTTTCCGTTCTTGCAATTCAACAGATTTCTCTCTTAAAAGTGCAACATTTTAATTGATAAACTACAGAGATAAGTGCGTATTCATTGAGTATTGTTTTCTATGAACAGTTTAGTACTCTGCAGGTTTCTAATCTGAAAAACTGGTGTAAACAGTCATAGCTGTACCTGTCATGGCACTCTGTAACAATAAGATCCAAACATCAGTTGGTCAGCTACCTTTTCAACCGACTTGTGGATAGGAGAGATACCTGGCGATACTAGCCTACTGTAGTAGGTATCAAGTTAAAAGTCACACAACACCAGGTTATAGTCCAACAGGTTTAATTGGAAGCACTACCTTTTGGAGTGCTGCTCCTTCATCAGATGCTTTTTCTCCTCCTTCCAGACGTTGACTGCACCGTTGTTCTTGGGCTGAGTCACAAGATGGCAAGGTTTTGTTCATTGACTTGTAAAATTTGCTCTAGTGACTACTACAGGGATCCTCTAGAAACACTCGGATTAGCTGGAGCACCACAGTGGGCTGTTGATGATATTATGTGTGACAGAGTGCTCTCAAAGAGGTGTTGGACGCTGGAGTTGTGAGGCATTTGGTCAATGGATAGTCCAACACCAGCATCTCCAACTCATGTAGTAGGTATTGATTGATTTGGCTCAAGATGTCTACAGAGATAGGACTTTGCCAACGTCTGCAAAGAAGCAATGAAACATCGTGTGTAATGAGGCAGATCCCGGTATACATTGTAATGGCTGAACCTTCTGGTCAGAGTCAAGATTAGAGTGGTGTTGGAAAAACGCAGCAGGTCAGTCAGCATCCGAGGACCAGGAAAATCGATGTTTCAGGCAAAATCCCTTCATCAGGCATTCCTGATGAAGGGATTTTGCCCGAAACATCAATTTTCCTGCTCCTCGGATGCTGCCTCACCTGCTGTGCTTTTCCAGCACCACTCTAATCTTGACTCTAATCTCCAGCAAAGGCAGTATCCACTTTCGCCTTTCTGGTCAGAAACAACCTGGTACAGAGATATCTACTACTAGACAGGTCAGTTTCTGGCAGAGAAGCAGTCACATCATGGTATGGAGGAGATACGGAGGGATTGTGAACCTTCCCTCCATCATGCAATCATCTTCCTTATTGGCCTCCCGTCCCTTTTACCATGAGAAATGTTAAGACAGGAGGGGGGGATATTTTAAAGGAGATGTGTGAGGAAAGTTATTTACACAGAGGGTGGTAGGTGTCAGGAACATGTTACCAAGGGTGATGGTAGAAAAAGATATGATAGCAAAATTTATGAGTCATTTTGGCAGACATAGTTAGAGGCAGGGAATAGAGGGATATGGACCATATGCAGGCAGATGGAGATTAGTTTATAATAGCATCATGGTTGGCACAGACATAGTGGCCCAAAGGGTCTGGTCCTATGTTCTACGTTACTTATTTATTCTTTGTGTTTGCCACTGTATTGACTGCATATTGTGTTTTGTACCATTTGACCTGATACTTATTGTTTTGTTCTTCATTTTTTAAAATATATTTATGCCTTTAATTAAATACGCACTGTTACAGTTCAGATTTTTTGTTTGAGTGATGTGTTATTTATTAATAGTGCTGTTTATCATTACATAAGTATTCACATTTTCCAATACTCAAGTTACACATTAGCAGTCATCTTTGTAAAGTGTCCTGAAAGATTCATGAAACTAATGAAAAGCATTATAAAATGCTAAATATTTGAAAACACAATTTTTTTGTCTAACCTTTCACTTAGACATCTGAAACTTTAACTTATTTAGCACTAACTTACATTGAACTTGAATGTTGATACTGAATTAGAGTAATTTGTTTAAATAATAGTTCAGTTGTCTTTATTCAGGATAGAGGCTGGGAGAGGGAGTTGGCCTAGCTGGAGGAGGGAAGAGGATTGTCAGTAGTACCCACACTAATCTATAAACTTTCTGCCAGACCTGCCTTCCTCTGTTAGTCTGTGGTCAGTCACTGGGCCTGCAGAAAGGGCACCGGATGGCATCTCCCAGGATGGTGAGGTCACACATGAGTTCTAGCACAGAGGACTCACTTGAAGACTTGGATTGAAAAAAGAATGCTGATGATTGTCGTGATGAAATGCTTGGGCATTGACAGGATTTCCAAAAAGCATCAGTTTCTGCTGAGGAGTGTAGAGGATGGGCTATGTGTCAGCGGAAGCACAAATAGTAGCCACAAATTGTCTCAGCTGATTGCCATGAATGCCTAGCTCATTGCCATACAGACTTAGACTGTTCTCATTTTGTGGATACCAATGCTCAAAAGTTCTTGCAGGCTCCAACAATGTGGTCCTCCAGTAGATTACCAAGACTGCTGAGGCTCTGCCCCAGAGCGATGGCAGCAACTCCATGAACTCTCAGGATGATGCAATTTGTGTGCCCACAGCTGCCACTCTATCTAATGTAAGCCTGTCCTTCAGCCAGCCACATTGGGCTGCTGCTATGTTGAGGTGGTGCAGTCAAAAGCTGGGCTTTCCTGATGCAAAGCTGCTCCAAACTGACTCTTACCAGGGTAAGTGCAATGTTCTTCAGTCAAAGTCAGCAACCTTCCATGCCTACATTGCAACCTCTGGTCTGATATTCTGTGGGAAGGTGATAGGCCAGACAAATACAACCAAGGTTAGCCATCAACAGAATGCATAAAACTGACTCATTGAGTTCTTTGGGATGGTCACTGTGGCTAAGAAGGTGCAGTGATGGCCAATAATAGAGGGAAGGTAGGGCTAAAGTTGGTACGACCTAAGGATTTGGGTTATGTTCAGTAGAATTTGGATGGAGTGATTATGGACAGCGTTGTCTGAAAGGAAAGTTGGTAATAGTCTCCCTTCTTCCTCCCTGCTTTTTCTCCTCCTTCCAGACATTGACTGCACCATTGTTCTTGGGCTGAGTCACAAGATGGCAAGGTTTTGTTCATTGAATTGTGAAATATGCTCTAGTGACTACTACAGGGATCCTCAGAAACACTCGGACAGTGGGGATTAGCTGGAGCACAACAGTGGGCTGTTGATGATATTATGTGTGACAGAGTGCTCTCAAAGAGATGTTGGACGCTGGAGTTGTGAGGCATTTGGTCAATGGATAGTCCACACCATCATGCAACCATGGTATGATTTAACCATATTGCCTTACATACTGAGGAGAGATGGGAATGGTCCTGAATAGAGCATTGTAACTGTTTCTGGGGTACAGCTTAGAGTCTACTAACAATAGCATTTGCACTGTCTGGAGGCACTTCTTTGCCTCAGTCCTTTCTCAGTTTTGTTCTGCAGTGGCCTTCTAATTTATCCCAGCACATAGAGTCATAGAGTCGCATACCCTTTGGTACAACTTGTTCATGCCAACCAAGTTTCCCAAACTAAATTAGTCCCACGCCTGCATTTGGCCCATATCCCTCTAAACCTTTCCTATTCATGTACTTGTCCAAATGTTTTTAAATGTTGTAACTGAACCTGCGTCCACCACTTCCTCTGGCCGTTCATCACAAAATACTAGAGGGCATAAGTTTGAGGTGAGAGGGTAAAGATTTAAAAGGGACCAAAGAGGAAACATTTTCCTGCAAAGGGTGATGCGTGTATGGAATGAGCTGCCTGAGGAAGTGGTGGAGACTGGTACAATTACAACATTTTCAAGGCATCTGGATGAATATATGAATAGGAGGGGTTTAGAGGGTTATGGCGAAAGTGAGGACTGCAGATGCTGGCGATCAGAGTCAAGATTAGAGTGGTGCTGGAAATGCACAGCAGATCAGGCAGCATCCGAGGAGCTGTGTGGAAACAGTTGCCCCTCAGGTCCATTTTCTCCTCTGACCTGAAAAATGTACCCTCTTGTTTTGAATGCCCCTACCCAAGGGAAAAGATCTTTGCTATTCACCTTATCAATACCCCTCATGATTTTATAACCTCTATAAGGTCACCCCTCAGTCTCTTACACTCCAGGGAAATCATTCTAATAAATCCAACCTCACCTTATAACTCAAGCCCTCCAGTCTCAGTAACATCCTGGTAAATCTTTTCTGCATCCTTGCCAATGCACAGAATTGAAACTGGAGAACTTAATTAAGCTTCATCTTGATAACATAGCTTGTTCTGAGTTTTCATTAACTTGACCTTTAAGTTAAGGAATCTTTATTCACAATTTCTTCTTTGATCTGATGAGATAAATGTGCTTACTATGATGGATGGACTGAATGTGGTCATGAACCAACTGAGCTTTCAGGAATGGAAACTTGTGAGGTTGTGGTGCATTTCTGAACATGTGTGCAGTCAATAACACCTGTAGTGTGGGGGATTGCACTCCTGAAAAAGTCATATGTGCACTCTGCTTCTCTTTGGTATGAGAAAACATTATGTACCCCTTTTTTTCTGACATAAAGTGTGTCACTCAGCTTTGCCATACAACAGTGACAGAAAACTGGGAAATGTTAGACTTGCTAGAAACCCTAAGCTTGTGTGCTCCTCTTCCCTCTGTGGTCATTTTGTCCTCTTTCCTGGTACATTGGTCAATCTCCCTATCAGACTGTAGCCAAGTCGACGTTAGCCCCTGCACCCACAACTGGGACAATGTGGTTTGACCAGAAATTGGAACCTAGGCTATGCAACTGGCAGATACATCACTGCTTGCCAGTTCAGATAAAGTCAGTGGAAGTCAAACAGTAACTAAAGTTGTTGATCTCTCAGTAGACCTCATGGAGATTGGTGGGTGGGCGATGATGTTTGTTGGATTGTGGGGAATTCATTTCTGTTGCTGAATACAGGTTGCATGTTTAAGAAGGGTTGTTAGTTGGAATTATATCACCATTCCTTCATTGTCGGTGGATCCAAATCCCGGAAACTGTGGTATACCTACATGGACTGCAGAGGTTCAAGAAGGTGGCTCAATAATAACTTTCTCAAGGGCAAGTAGGCATGAACTGTGGGGTAATTCTCGTTGCTATAATAGTTTAATAAGTGAGTTGTTGGCATTTCAGTATTTTATATTTCTCTGTAGCATTATGAATACTATTTTATGGCTCGTGTTTTAGTACATAATTGTTTAAATTTAGCAGCTAGAAAGGTAGAAACATAAAACAGCAGGTGGGCTTGCTGAGTTGAAGAGCTGGAGTCTTCCAGTCTGCACAGCTGGTGCAGAAATACAGTCCAACGAAATTGGTTTGGGAATTAAAATTGAATTATATTAAATATATTTCTTTAACTCTGATAGGTTGAAAAGCTAATTTATCTCATCATATCAAAGAAGAATTGCAAATGAGGGATACTTAAGTTGAGGATAATTATGGTTCAGTGTAGGCTATATCAGCAGAGATGAGTGAAGCTTAATAAAGTTCTTCAGTTTCAGTTCTGTGCATTTGCTGGGAAAAGTTAGAAGGCCATTGTAGAATAAAGCTGAAAAAGGACTGCAGCAATGAAGTCAGGGAGCTCAAGAGATATTGTTAGCAGACTCCAAACAGTGAGGCAGGAGATGTTCAGAATGATAGAATTGTTCAAGCGTAGACGGGGCTCCTAATCTGAGGGTTCCTTTCTGCGAGCCCCCACAAACGATGAAATGCTTGATATACATAGAATTCAAAGAAGTTAAAAATCGCAGACAAGTGAATTTTGCTTGCGGATGTTGATTTTGCTTGTCAGTTGTTTTTTGGCAATTTTGTGACTTGTGATTTCACAGATCCAGAAGACTTACTGTATTAACATGATGGAGCTATGAAATATTGGAACTCAGAAAAACCTGAGACATTGTGTCAGCTTTCGCATGCAGTCTATGAAACAGCTTTAAATATGCCCATGAGCAGGTGCTGGAGAGAACCTCAGAAATCCAATAGAACACAATTGCAAGGAAAATGATTAAACCAGCTGGATTTCTTTAAACCTATGTATTGGATGTGAGCATTGCTGGCTGGCCAGCATTTATTGCCAGTCCCTAGCTGCCCTTCGGAAGGTGGTGGTGAACTGCCCTTTTGAACCACTGCAATCCACATGCTATAGGTTGACCCACAATGCCCTTAGCTGGGAATTCCAAGATTTTGACCCAGTGACGGTGAAGGAACAGCAATGTATTTTCAAGTCAGGATGAATAGGTTGGAGGGGAACTTGGAGGTGGTGGTGTTCTCATGAATCTGATGCCATTGTTCTTCTAGATGAAGTGGTCGTGGGTTTCAAAGGTGCAGCCTAAGGATCTTGGGTGAATTTCTGCAGTGCATCTTGTAGAAACTGAGGGTCAGTGGTGAAGGGAATGGATACTTGTGGATATGGTGCCAATCAAGTCGGCTGCTTTGTCCTGAATGGCTTCAAGCTTCCTGAGCATTGTTGGAACTGTGCTCATCCAGGCAAGTAGGCATTATTCCATCACACTCCTTGCAGATAGTGGACAGGCTTTGGGGAGTCAGGAGATGAGTTATTCGCCACACTATTCCTAGCCTCTGACCTGCTCTTGTAACCATTATGTTTATGTGGTGAGTCCAGTTGAATTTCAAGACAATCAAAACCCCAAAGATGTTGATAGTTGGGGATTCGGTGATAGTAACACCAATATCAAAAGCTATTATTGGAAATGGTCATTGCTTACAATTTTTGTGGCAAGAATGTTACTTGCCACTTGTCAACCCAAACCTGGATATTGTCACGATCTTTTTGCATCTGAACATGAACTGCTTCAGTATCTGAGGAGTCAGAAATGGTACTGATCATTGTATAATCATCAGTGAACATCTCCACTTCTGATCTTATGGTGGAGGGAAAGTTCTTGATGAAGCAGCTGAAGATGGTTGAACCTAGGACACTTCCTTGAGGAACTCCTGTCATGCAGCCGAAACCTTTTTTTTATAAAACCTTGTGTTATCTCAAGAATGTGACTTAAAAGAAGTTCTGGGTTTTACTTATGAATGAACTGAAACCTACAACCCATTCTAAAAGGTGCAAGACTTAATAGAAATCTATATTTGTTCAATAAATCGTTTCAGTTGCATGACGCTGTAACCTTTTGCTATAAATTCTGTGTCTTATGGTCCTGATCCACAGTTACCTAAAGGAGCAGCGCTCTGAAAGCTAATGCTTCCAATTAAACCTGTTGGACTATAACCCGGTGTTGTGTGATTTTTAACTTTGTCCACCCCAGTCCAACACTGGCTCCTCTACATCACCGTTGATTCCATTTTGCTGTGTCTTCTTGATACCACACTTGATCAGATGCAACCTTGATGTCAAGGGCTGTCACGTTCAGCTTGCCTCTGGAATTCAGCTCTTTTGTCCGTGTTTGAATGAAAGCTGCAATGAAGTCAGAACCTATGTAGCCTTGGCAGAACCCAAATTGGGAATCACTGAACAGGTTGTTGCTCAGCAACTGCTGCTGGGTAGCACTGTTGATTACACCTTCCATCACTTTATTGATGATTGAGAGTAAATTGTTGGGTGATTAGTAACCAGGTTGGATTTGTCCTGCTTTCTGTGGACAGGACATATCTGGGCAATTTTCTACATTGTTGGGTAAATGCCAACGTTGTAACTGTACTGCAATAGTTTGGCTAGGGAGGCTGCAAGTTCTGGAGCACAAGTCTTCAGTGCTATTGTTGGAATGTTATCAGCGTCCATGCCTTTATAGTATCCAGTGCCTTTAGCAGTTTCTTGACATCATGAAGAGCGATTCGAATTGGATGAAAACATTGTGATGCTGCTGATGCTGTTGGAGGCTGAAATGGATTATCCATAGATCATCTTGGCACTTCTAGCTGAAGAATGCTGTGAATGCTTCAGCCTTATTGTTTGCACTAGTGTGCTGGGCTCTTCCATCATGTAGGATGGGGATGTTTGTGGAACCTCCATCTCCAGTGAGTTGTTAAATGTCCCCCATCATTCACAACTGGATGTGGCAGGACTGCGGAGCTTAAATCCGATCCGTTGTTTGTGAGATTGTTTAGCTCTGTTTATCACTTGTTGCTTATGCTGCTTGGTATGAAGATAGCTTCAGCGGGTTCCTGATGAAGGGCTTTTGTCCGAAACGTCGATTTTACTGCTCCTCGGATGCTGCCTGAACTGCTGTGCTTTTCCAGCACCACTAATCCAGAATCTCATTTTTGAGTAAGCTGTTGCTGCATCTGGCATGCCCTCCTGCAATCTATATTGAACCAGGGTTGATCCTATGGCTTGATAATAATGGTTGAGTGGGGGAATGTCAGGCCATGAGGTTGCAGATTGTGCTGGAGCACAGTTCTGCTGCCGCCTCATGGATGCCCTGCCTGAATTTGCTGGATCAATTTGAAGTCTGTCTTATTTAGCATGATGTTACTGCCACATAACACAATTGAAGTTATTCTCAAAGTGAAGATAGGACTTTGTCTCTACAAGGACTGTGCAGTGATCACTCTTACTGATACTGTCATGGACAGATGAATTTGCAGTTGGGAGCTTGGTAAGTATGAAGTCAAGTATGATTTCACTGTTCTTGGTTCCCTCATCACCTGCTGCAGACCCAGTCTAGCAACTATCCAGAGAGGATGACTTTTTAAAATTCACTAATAGAATGATGGCATCACTGGTTGGGCCAGCATTTATTGCCTATCCCTAATTGCCCAGAGGATAGTTAAGAGTCAGTCACTTTGCTGTGAATGTGGTGTCATATGTAGGCCAGATCGGGTAAGAATGGCAGATTTCCTTCCCATTAGTGAGCCAGATGGGTTTTTCCTGACCATTCACAATGATTTCATAGTCATCATTTGACTCTTAACTGCAGATTTTTTTTAATGAACTCAAATTATTTGAACCCGGGTCCCCAGAATATTGGCTTAGTTTCTGGATTAATAGTCTAGCCATAATATCACGAGGCTATCACCTCTCCAGATAATAGTGTCTGGGATATTGTCTGACAGGTTTAATTCTGTGAGTATGACTATGTCATGCTGTTGCTTGATGAGTCTTTGAGACAGCTCTCCCAATTTTGGCACTAGCCCCTAGATGTTAGAAAGGAGGACCTTACAGGCTTGACGAGGGTTCTGCCATTGTCTTTTCTTGTGCCTAGACTGATGTCAGGTGGTCTGTCTATATTCATTTCTTTGTTGAGACTTCATAGTGACTACACAACTGAGTGGCTTGCTAGGCATTTCAGAAAGCAGCTGACAGGCAATCACATTGCTGTGGGTCATGGGTCATATGTAGGCTGCACTAGGCAAGGAAAGCAGATCTTCCTCTATGAAGGACATTAATAAACCAGATGTGTTTTTTGCAACAATCGATAATGGTAGATTCTTAATTCCAGATTATTTTGATTGAATTCAAACTCCACTGACAACTGTGGCTGGATTTGAACCCAGGTTTCCAGAACATTAGCTGAATTTCTGGATTAATAATTGAATGACAATACCACTAGGCCATTGTCTTCCCTTAAAATATGGCAGGTGTGAGCAGTTATTGAGGCAGTTGGTGACAGGCAGTTTTTGAGGCAATTCTGAAGCTAGATTTTCAAAAGTGAAGAATTGGAATCTCTGGCAAAAAGAGTGATTTAGTGACTTACAATGTCATTAGCATCAGAGTATTATCTGTTTTGACTCAACTGGCCATTTAAAGTACAGGAGACCATAGTTTGATAGTAAACCCATATTTTCCTCATCTTAATTATAAGCTCTAGGTTGTTTTGCTTTTCTCACTCGTATGCTAAAGTTTAGTTTGTTTTTTGAAAACCATGGAAACTCGTGGCTAGGTTCTCATAGTAAGTACCTGAGATCAAAAATTTTGTTTCTTAAAAAAATTACTTGCTCCTAAGCAGATCTCATCCAGGATTATAACAGTAGCAGCTTCACAGATGACTGCAATATAGACCATGTAGATACTAGTTACTAGGAGTCTGTGAATCTAATCCCTAGTGAGTAGTTCTTAGCTCAAGCCTGTGACACTGAAACATTGTCAGATGAGATATCAACTTTTGGATTTTCTGGGCTTGTACTTAGCAATGTATTCATAAAGTCATGTGAAGACAGCAGCAGGAGGAGGCATGTGTTTAACTATTTTTGATTTTACTACATCAACCAAAAATTAGTCTGGCGAGGTACTTGGAGAGTTGTAAATAAATGGAAATCTCATAACATTTTGTAAAGAATCTGTGAAAGGTCCCAAATGTGATAAATCACTTGCAAAAGAAATTTCACTTCAACTTTATGGATAATATTTCGCAATCAACACCTTCTTAAACACTAACCCTTTTTAGTGCTATTTGAAAGAATTGTGATCTATTCAATTGGATGAGATGTGAAAATTTTAACTTCCGATTCATTTTTTTGAAGGATTGTGAATGAAAGTATACAATGTCACAGCAGGAAGACAACAGGAGGGGGAAGATAGAGCACAAGGGAACAACATGCAGAACACTAGACTGGTAATTCTTTATTGAACAATCAATTACTGAAATACAAGTTAAACAAAAAGTTGACAATATCATTCTGTGGACAATAGTAAGGTTTCTGGAAAAAATGATTGTCACTTACTGTGCTTCACATAAAGAGTGTTCTTCATGAATAAATAATCAGATGATTCATAAATATTTACAATATAAACAAATGAAGGAACAAAATAAAGCTTTGGCTCATTCGTTTAGGTCTGGACTAATTTCTGGCTTTTGTTTTTTGTCATAGCTGCACTCAGCATTAAATCTAAGTTGACAAGCAGATGAAATGATAAAGGTAGCAATCACTGATTGAACAAAATAACCAAAAGATTTACATGTACAAATAGTCTGTTAAGTCTATATTAGCCACATACACTAAGTGTTATTTTCTTTTGAATATAAGGATAATAATTTTAATAAAGAATTGTATTCCCCACAAAATGGAAATACAATTTGATCCTTGAACAGAGGTTCGTTCAGTGACTCAGTGCCACAAGCAATCTAGTTTATCGCTGGAAGTTGACTAACACCAGTGAGAACTGACAATACTGTTAGAACTAAAGCTTTCTCAATGACAATTACTGAGAGATTGGTCTCCATTTAAATAAATTTATATAAAGCCAGTGTCATCCACTATATTGTTTGAGAGACTAGAGCATTACAATGTATTTATCATATTAAAAGGACTACTTTTAACTTTTGTTTTCCTTCTCAATCAATTCCTCAGACACTTCAAAATGATTTCTAAATGTCTGGTGCACCAACATTTCAGAAAGTATGGGAACATTAAATGCTGATAATTTGAGAAAAATGTAAGAAAGGATGAAATGAGAAAAAAAGTTTACTTGCCAAGTCAAAATCCATCTTTCTGGAGACATGTACAACCTATTACACCATGTACCCTTCTCAGCCTGGTAGCATCATCATTCCTACTGCCAATACTGTTAATGGTTTGATGGAACCAAGATTAAATAATTGATAGTGAAGAGTGAATTGACACTTCCTTGTGACACTGCACAAAGACACCATTGGGCATGAGTGGATACAGAGATTAGAATAAGTATTTTAATGTGGTTCTGAATACCCAAAATATTACAGGGGGTCTGGAGAATTTCATGGCCATTGCGAATAAGAATCATAATCTTAAGATAGTAATTGTGGATACAGTTCTGCTTTCATTTTTTTTAAAGCATTACTCTTTTCTCTAATCATTTTTCAACTTGATGTCAGAGCTCATGCACATGTTCCACAGACAGAAGTAATAACACCTTTGACTGGATTCTTCTCTATTAGTGCTTGGATAGAGCAGGGTCTGAAAGTCATTAAAAAGGTCTTGATAATATGAGCCCTATAAAGCATCAGATGTGTTGTTTGGGCATTCTGGTTTGATGTGAAAGAGCTGATCTTGCTGGTTAAAGGAAGATGAACTAATTTACAGCAACACCTTGCTTCAATGTATTGCCTTTAATATAATAAGACATTACACAGCAGCGCACAAAGAAAAGAAAGATAGCCAGCCATTTGAGATTGTGGCTAAAATGTTTGGTCTGAATAACAGAGGAGGAGAGAGAGGTGAAGAGTCAGGAAGTACAAGACTGATAAACAAATGGATTTAGTTTATGTTAGGGTATAAGGAGCAGAACTTTGGATAAGTTTAGGTACATAGTTGGTATAAGATGAAAGGCCAGTCAGGCGAGCTTCGAGCCTTTCGTAAAAATTATTTCACAGGACATGTGAATCAATAATTGCCCCTGAAGTGAACAGCTTGCTAGGTCATTTCAAAGGGCAGCAAAGAGTCAACCAGGTTGCTGTGGGCCCGGAGCTATGTTTAAACCAGACCAGGTGAGACTGGCAGATTTCTTTCACTACAGGACTTCAGTGAACATATGTTTTAACAAGAGCAATAGCTGTCATGGTCACAACGATACAAACCAGTACTAGATCCTTTTGATTAATGCAGCTTAAACTTGATGAGCTGTCATGGTGAGATTTGAAATGACAGTTAGCCTGCTCCTCAGGATTACTAACTGTTTGAGATTACCAGTATGTCACTTTCCCTCCCTTAGGCAGCAAAAGCATAGATAGGGCTTTCAGCATCAGTTGTGGAAATGGGTGGTGATACAGAGATGGAAGGAATTGATTCTGGTAATGGAAAGGATATGGGGTTAGGAGCTGAATTCAGGAGACTATATAAATCTGGCTCAGCCTGAAGCAGTAGGCCAGGAAGGGGGATGGAATTGTTCGCTAGGAAAGAGAGTTACTCCTTTATTTAAATTCCTGGAATCCCATTGGTGTTGCTTATGATTTGTTACAATCAGTATATCTAGAATTTCACAGTAGCGAAGGGCTGTTGACAGTCTAGCTTAAGATAATAAACAACTTTTATCCATGGAATTGGTGATCGTCACGAGTCACCATTGAGGCCATTTGAGATTTAGGACCTGCACTGGCTTCAGGAACTTTGTTCCTAATTACAAATGTTGCTCACTGAGCTTTAGTGCACTGCAATGTAAGCAGTTGGATAGTGAGTTGGGGGTATCAACAAGTTCATGTTTCCATGAACTCCTTAGGCCTTAATTGTCTGGCCCCAGGAGGCTGGGGATGGCGGTAGCCAGTCAATATCAATATCACTGCCAGGCTGCATGCTGGCTCTACTCCACACCGCCACCATCCTGCCTCCCCAATCCCCAAGCCTCCCCACTCCACGCCCAAGCATCCAGATTCCAGGCAGTTATTGCAGAGGCAGATGTATGGGGGGGGTGGCTAGTCTGGGTCACTAATGGCCTTTTATAAAGGTTCCACAAAATGAAGCCAAATGAGATTTTCCAGTTGGCATCTGCCATTTGACCAGCCAGAGGCAACCTCCCACAGCCACAGACAGGGCAGCCAGTGCTCCAGGCAGGCCTAGAGGCTCTCATTGTCCACTAGGGTGCGCAAGCAGCCACATTAATACATTCTTCCTGAACAGCAGCAGCCAGGTTGCAGAGATGGTAAAAGCTTGGCTGCCTCCGTTTATGAGCTCCCTCTCTTTGGCTCAACTTGTGTTACTTCCTGCTGTTATGTTCCAACTAGACTGTCTCTGACTGGGCATCCAAATTTGAAAGTCCACATTCTGGTCATGAACTGGCTACTCTGGGATAAACCATACTGAATGACTCTTCAGCATGTGGAGGCTTCTACTTGAGCCTGGCATTGGGTTCAGGAGCCCATAGAGAAAGTGAAGCTGCTTGAGTTTGCATTTTAAGGGTCTACATTCAGAACTGTTTTAGATCTGTAAGGGTTTTATTTGCGGTAAATAGCCTGCTTACAGTAGTTTTCTAGTTTAGTATATATAAGACCATAGAAAACAAAGAGATTAGAAGCCTAAGTAGAACATTCAGCCCCTCCAACTGCTCTGAGCTGATGTGATAATCCTCAACTCCACTTTCTTGCCTTTTCCCCATAACTGCCAAAACCCTTACTAATCAAAGATCTGTCCATATCAGTCTTGAATATTCTTAATAACCCAGCATTAGCAGCTCTCTGCGGTAAGTTATTCCATAGATTCTGACAGAAGAAATTCTTCCTCATTGTCTTTAATGTGCAACCCCTTATTCTGAGATTATGTCCTCTGTTCCCAACTCTCCCACAAGGAGAAGTAACCTTTCCTTTTCTTAAGTCCCTGAAGAATCTTGTATGTTTGAATAATTTATAATTGGACAGTATCTTAATTTGAGGAATTCTGAACCCATATTCCCAAGATATAAGCCTGGAGTTACTGGGTTGTGGGCACAGTGTGACTATCATGATGCCAGCACCATTTCCACCTCATGAAATTTAAGCACAGGCTTCTTAGGAATTCTGAACCCATATTCCCAAGATATAAGCCTGGAGTTACTGGGTTGTGGGCACAGTGTGACTATCATGATGCCAGCACCATTTCCACCTCATGAAATTACTTACTGCCTTGATCTCACTGTATACCTCAATCCTATGTCAGGTATCCTCCATCATAAAATTGACTATTGGGTGATGTGGCCAACTAGTGTCTTCCTCTTCCAGCAGCTTTTCTACAGATCTGTAGATTAAATACTAGTGCATCTATCAGTATTAGAGACACACTGTACTATCACATCAATACAAGTTATCACTCTTGCCACCAGAATCATTGGCACTTTTAGCATTCAAAAACAGATGTTTGTCTTCTTCAATATGAAAATCTGGAGTCAATGCTTCCATTGTAGAAAGCTGTCGTCAGGTCTCCATCAGGATTACTGCATTCAGTTTTGGGCAGCAAACCACAAACATAGATTCACCAGACTCATACTAGGGCTTTGAGGGTAAGAGTATGAGAACAAATTGCATACACATAGTTTATATTCCTCTGACTTTGAAAACTTGAGAGATGGTCTGATTGAGATCTTGAAGACAAGGAAGATTTACTCAGATAAAATGATAGATTTATACAGCAATGAGATTCAAGGCTATGATAGAGAGGTTTTCAATCAATAAGTAAATGAAGGTGTTAGGAAAGTGGAGTTGAGGAATATTAGCTGAGAATGGCAGTGAAGACTCAATGGGCTGTATGGCCTACATCCGTTCCTACGTCTTATGAGGCCATTTGGTCCATGTGCTTAATTGATAGGGAATTTTTTTTTGGCTGTGGAGTCCTAGAAGAAAAAGTATTATCTTCACAAAAAAACCCCAAAACTTCAAGAAATGGGAACAGGAGTATTCCATATTGCTATGGTATTTAATACAGTCTTGGAAGGTCTTGGAATTCAAATCCACTTTTCTGACTATTTTCCATATCCTTTGACTCCCTGAGATTCTAAAGGTTTATATATCCCAGCCTAAATGCATTAAATGATAACCCTGTGGTGTCAAGAACTCTAAAGATTCACAATTGTTTGACTGAAGTAAGTTTTCCCTAACACTGTCCTAAAATCTTAAATTTAGAGTGGAACCTGTTTACATGTGTACAGCAGGAATCTGAAACTCACTCTCGCAAAACATTGCCAAATGCTAGGTTTGTTAGAATTCTTACAATGGAGATTGATAGTATTAATTAGGTCAGGCTATCGAGCGAGTGGAGGAAGGTTGGGTGAATGGATGAGCTGCAAATCAGTCATGGCCTCATTGCATGGTGGAATACGCCTGACGAGAATGAATGCTTTTCTCCTGGTCTTATATTCCTGTATCAGAAATTGGAGCTTATGTGGAATTACTTTAATGTAATGAAACACCCCAAAATGCTTAACTGAGACATAATCAAAAAATGACGATGGATGGAGATGAAGGAGAAATGAAAATGTTTTAAAAGTGTAAAATAATGAAGGAAAATTGGAAGAAAGAAGCAGCCAGAAATGGTGATTGAAGAAACTGGTTCTAAGTCTCAACTTTTTTAATCAATGGAATTGTTCATTAATTCATTAACAGAATAAAATGGCACCAAGTACATCGATTGCAGAATATCTCAGATCATTTTGCATGGCAAAAAAATGGAGAGACTCCAAACCAGTAAGTGAGAGATAAATGGGATACAGACATAATGCTGGCAAGGTCTGGAATAGGTTTTTTTAGAAAATTGTACTTAGAGCCAAGAAGACACATCAGCTAAGGCCAATGGCCTATTCCTAATTTCCACTCCTGAATATTAGTCAACTCCTCTGGACTGCCAGTAAAATATCTTGCATTAAAACAAAAATGTTCTCTTTAGTTACACCAGCTAACTAACAATGCTCTGAGTAATGTGTATACATTTAGTATGAATACCAATTTCCTTTTAAATATCAAACAGCTGCAGTATGGAGAGCTGCTGGTTTAAAGTAAATGTTTGGCAGTGCAAGCAGATTTTTTTTTACAGTCTCTCTCTGAGACCCCAGAAGGGACCCAGTTTGTGGAATTAAAAACAAAGAGAAGCGTTGGCTTGTAGAACTGATGGCCACTGATTTATAGCTCTCTTGTCATAGTTTACCAGGAGCCTGCGCATTGTTTTCTGGATGTGGACGAGAGGGGCCTCATGAGATGCCACGGATCTTGCATCAACCAGAATTCAAGCACTCAATTGCCACTTCATAGCAGAACTTATACTGTTCCTGAAAGAGAAACACAATTCAACATTTTGAGAAACATTTTAATGTCATTTTATATTTGCTTAGATCTTTCAGTGTTGGTCATTGATCAGTCAGGACAGTATGTACAGTAAAATTCAAATTATCTGGCATAAACCAACATTGGTTGTTTCCTGTAAATTCAAAATGCTGGGTGGTTTGTGTGAATATTAGGAATCGATCAGAAAACATATCTCGACATGCACTGCACCATGCAGAGAATTGGACCTTGTCCATCTGTGACTCTTTTCACTCAGGGAAAATGCTTCAACCTTCATCCAGTTCTTTTACAATCACGTCAGACTGACCAGATTGTTATTTTATGTAGTCCCAGGAATACATGTTTCATCTGTCCTGCAAATGGGTTATTTTGGTGATAAGGGAATCATTGATGAGTTTGTGTCCTAAACATTTCTGGCAAATTGGAATTAGGACTGCAGTTCCAGCTGAGTTCTTTTGTTTGCTTTCCCAAGATCAGTATATCATGCTTTTGCGAATTAGTTTTGAAAATTATAAATCTGTTAGTGTTAAAATTTGTTTTATTAACAGGCAGCTATGGCCCCAGAAGTACTTGATCAAGTACTCCAGATGATTAAGAGGTTCATGTAAACAATGTAAAAACACACATTAAGCAATAGTTATGTAACGGAGAGAATATATATATATTACTGTTATACTTTATTTACAGTGTAAATCAGTGAAATTAAAATGTTACTTTGCCTTGAATAAAACTTACCATTAGGGAGCCTTCCCACTCACACCCTCAGCTGACTACTCATATATCATTGTGGAAAGATTTACTTGAAATTGAATTAACTTTTTATATTTCATGTGGCCATTCAGTTGAACAAGTATAATTACACTGAGGTAACTAAATTAAAAACTATAATAATTGGACAGAATAATACAGTAAATTTCGTTGGGTTTTTTTTCCGGTTTACTGAGAATACCAGATTGTTAGCTGTTGGATAAAATAAAGTTTACTGTATATTAAAAGTCTGAGAATTACAGTGATTTCTCTTTTGTGCTACTTTTTAAATGCACTAGCTAGTGTGTCTAATGTCTAATGCAATCCTTGGATTAGGCTAGCTTGTGATGGTTTGCATGTGTCCAATACAGGCATACAAATAGACACAAAAAACTTTTAAGATAGCTGGCTACAACATCATGTGATTTTAACAATATCAGCTCCAGGCAGACCTAAAACTCAGCTAAATATTAAAATATGGACAGTCATATTCACAAGTCACTTTGTTGAGAATGGACCAAGAACAAGAACAACAGAACAAAATTCACACATATCAGTCAACTCATTTCTCTATTTCACTCTGGGCAGTAGAAATATCAAATGTCAGTCTCTCTTCCTGAAAGGCATTCAGAAAGGTAATTTGAAATAGGTTTTTTATTTATAAGTTCCTAGTTGTCTCAAAGTTTTGTAACACACGATGTAAGAGCCCAAAGCACTATATTTCCTGAAAGAAGGATTTTGGAATTGTAATTGGTTACATGGTTAAGGGATCCTGGTTTGTTACATGCTGCTTTAAAAATGACAAGCACTATTCTGATGACAAGAAGCATCATCAGAAAAAGCCATTAAACCAGTTACAAGGCAACTATGCAGTCAAGGTAAGAAAACTATATATTGAAAATCACAGAGGAACTTTTCTCAATCCAGTTCCAAAGTTAAGGCATTTAATGACAAGAAGACTTGTAGATTACTGAGAATTCTTTTCTTTTGTTAAGTTAAAAATCACACAACACCAGGTTATAGTCCAACAGGTTTATTTGGAAGCACTAGCTTTCGGAGCGCTGCTCCTTCATCAGATAATTGCCTTTTGTTAGACTTACACTCTAGATAAAACATCAAGTCTTCCATGAAATTACAGGCTTGCTACAAAAGAGATTGAAATTATGACTACTTGTATTATTTTTCTTTACTTTCTTTATATCTGATCTTTATGTATAGGATAATTTGTGTGTTATTTTATTTAGACCTGCTGAGCAAGTGTGAGATAATAAATGATCTTTATTTTTAAATACACAAAAGCTTGCTGCTGAAGAGTATTTAACTTTGGAGAAACCTCTCTTTAGATAAGAACATACATTTAACTCACTCGTGAATACACCCTGATCATGGACCATAACAAAACACATGAACTCTGTCCTTAACATGTGAATGAATAGATTGCTAGCACAACGTCTGCACTTACGTTGAAAAATATAGCCTATTGAGCAATGTATGGAGAACAGGGCCCACAGGTATTAATTATAGCTTCAATTGATCAAGCGAAAAAATAAGATAAGAACAATTCTTTTTAATAGTATCCTACTCTATTCAATGACAATTATTATAATGGAACTTTGATGACCATACAATATCCCCTGATCTTAGCTGTCCACATGGATATAAAGAAACCATATTTACTTATAAAGTCAGTTGCTAGTTAGTACTACACAGGGGGATGAAGATGGATGGATGGCTAAGGTGCTGATGGGGAGAGGGCTGAGGCATGGAGAAATTTCTTAACATTTCACACTGCTACTTTGGGCCTTTTACTGATTTTTCACCAAAGTTACAGTAAGAGATTGGGAAAGGCAGATGGAATGTTGAGCCTATTGATTGCTCTATGGTCTCTGAATGAAAGATGCACACTTATTATCCATGAAAAATAAGTAAAATTGACAGGAATTCATCTGCATAAAGGTTTTGTACTCACCAGCAGGTCCACCATATTGGGCTTGTTGTTTCTCAGTGTTTTCACAGCATGGAACACATCGACTGCTCGCTGGTGTCGGAGCATCTCACACACGATACTGATGGCACAGAAAGCTCCACTGCGCCCTCCACCATTCCTGCATTTGTGTTAATGTTTGGACATGATTCAGTGCTCAGCTCAGGAAGATCCAATTGTCAGTACACACATAATCCGCAGTTAATTCATCCTTCACAAACTGACAATGTACAGTGATTGCCAAATGGCATTTGTTGCTGTATTAACACACAATCTATCTCACACAAAGCAGCAGAAGCCACATTTTCCAAGCTCTCCTGAGAAATATGAATCAACATCGACTACACTGTGGTATCCAGGTTTCAGTTTAATTGTTTTCAGTCCCTTATCTAAGCTGTGCTGAATTGGGTCTGGTGTATTGTTCAGTATTTCCCCAAGGATGTATAGTTGGGGATTGGGGGGGGAATAATTATAGATGGAACATTTCAGACGTGGCTCAGTTATTAGCACACTTGATTCTGAGAAGGCTTAAGACTTTTCCTCAGTAAACTTAAGCACTGAGTCTAGGCTGACACTCTAGAACAGTACTGAGGGAATGCTACACTGTTGGAGGCATGGTCCTTCAAATCAGATGTTAAGTTGAGGATCTATCTACACTTTCAGATGGATGGCATTAATTTGAAGAACAACATAGTCCTTCATAATATGCCAGCCAATATGTTTACCTCAACTAACACCACTGAAAGGGATTAACTAGTCATGTTTACATTGATGTTTATGAGAGCTTGGTGCAAACAAATTGACTGCTGTACTTCCTATGTTAAAGCAATGAAAATACTTCAAGAACACTGAATTGGCTGTAAGAGATATTGGGATGTCCTGAGATTGTAAAAAGATGCTAAGAAAATGCAATTTTGGAAAAACCAGTCAGACATCAATGGGAACCATACTGACGGTCTAGAAAGAAATCCATGTGCATGTGGAAAAGGGGAAAAAGATGAATTTTTTTGAACAGGACTTCAAAAAAAGTTTGTTTTATTGAACATTTATTATCCATTCAGATCACATCACATATTGAGACACAGGGTAAACACAGGCATTGGGATCTGTGACTACTGAAGGAATGACGTGGAAATAGCTCCAGATGAAGTTGAAAGAGGCCAAGTAACTTGCTAGACTTAATGCTGAGCATGTTCAACTCACAGAACAGCAATCAACAAAGCAAACAGAATGGTGCACAAACAGAATACAAGTCAAGGTTTAGCGAGCCACAGATTAAGTTGGATGTTGCTCTTACCAGACTGTAACTTTGGGTCAGGTTTCTGATAAACAAGAGAAGTATTCAGATACTGGAAGCAGCACAGAACAGCGCTGGAAGGCTGATTTTTTTTACCAGTGGTGGTGGGGGGGGGGGGGGTTGAAACCTGAGGAATGACCTGAGATTCAGCCTTTCCAACGACAACCAATGGGATGAGAAACTGGACACAATCAATAGTTACTGCGTGCCAGGTTCCTGTCCAGTCAGCAAAGTTACACACTTCCTTCAGATTATCAGTAATGTATTGTCAAAGAAATTCTATATAAGAAGTGATATTGAAGAGTTCATCTTGAATGTAACTTTAAATTAAACATAGAAATTGGACAGGCTGACATAAACCTGGATATGAACAAGGTAAGGAGACAAGTACAGCAAGCGCTATTGGTGGGAAGAAGGAGCAATTGGTTTCTGATGGGTAAATCCCACAACTTCCACATTCCACAACTGCATTCCTCTTTTATCATGACTGCCTACTGCCTGGAAGTCAACCTGAATGATGGGTCTTGGCTTCTAGGTGGCCAGGGAGCACCATGCAGATAGGTCTATTCTATGATGCAGCAGAATGGGAAAGGGGGAAAGGTAAAGTGACCTGGTTAGAAGGCAGGGTGCTTTGGGAGTTGGAGCAGAAGAGCTCCTGCTTCTCTTGTCCCACAAGTAGTGCAGTAAAAGCCTTCTCTTTGTAGATGATGCAAACATAGGTGAAGGGGCAGGTAGTATTGAGGAGGTGGGGAGTCTTCAGAAAGATTTAGACAAGTTGGAAAGTGGGCAAAGAAGTGGCAGATGGATTACCACGTGAAAAAGTGTGAGGTCATGCACTTTGGTAGGAAGATAGAGGAATGGACTATTTTCTAAATGAGGAAATTCAGAAATGTGAATTGCAAAGGGACTTGGGACTTCTAGTCTAGGCTTCTCTTAAGGTAAACTTCCAGGTTGAGTCAGTAGTTAGGAAGGCGAATGTAATGTTGGCATTTAGTTCGAGAGGACTAGAATATAAAAGCACGGATGCACTTCTGAGGCTTTATAAAGCTCTGGTCAGACCACATTTTGAATTTTTTGAGTAATCCTATCTCAGGAAGGCTGTGCTGGCCCTGGAGTGGGTCTAGAGGAGGTTCACGAGAATGATCCCAAAAATGAAAGGCTTAACACATGAGGAGCATTTGAGGACTCTGGGACTTTACTTGATGGAGTTTGAAGTGCATTCGCCCTTATCAACAACAATAGGCTGCCACCCCTCTTTGTGGTGGTCATCCTCCAAAATCCATTCACCATGTCAAGTCCATCAAGGAATTAGCCAACTCTGGAAACATCAATGTAGGGACCTGGACCTGACTCCAGTGTCAGTATCTCAACCCAAAATACAAAAACCTGCCCATGGGATTGTGTTTGTATTCAAACCTATTATTCTATTTATGGGCTTACAAACTCAATTATGTCAAGATTTGTACAAACTCAACTCCCAGTAACATATGGTGCAAATCTACTGTTATTTGTGTGGAATAATAGAATCTGCCTTCTCTTTTCACTGGTTATATTCCCACCTCTGAGTCTCACTCCAGACAGGCCAGAATTTGGTGACAAGAGCTCTGAATCTGAATTCTGGGTTAACATCCAAAGGGCAAGTGAGAACAATTTTTCTCCTCGTGCCTGCTACTTCATATGGAAGTTCATTGAAATCCTGTCATCATACTGGTCTAATCACTCTACTGATTGGTATGAAGGTTGTGATGGCTATGGATGGAATGCTCCAATGTTAAGGCTGTCTACCAATCCTTCCACTGCAAAGGAAGAGTACAACCATAAGGTGACTGTCAATGCAGGTAAACCTCCTCAATCCAAGTTGTACCACATTTGCAAGTCTTTCCCGTTACTTCAATACCAGGTGAACAAAATAGGAATCCATTTATTTGGGGGAACTTCCAAAATCTAATCAAAGCATTAAAAAAATGTGAATCATGCTGGAGAACAGAAAACGCACTTACAGACAGTGTACAACGGTGCGTCCCTCTCCACCATCATATTCCTCTTGCCACTTTTCCACCTGCCTGATGAGTTTCAGGAAGGAACGCTTTGAGACAGGATTGTCACGGTACATAGGCCAGCCCAGAAACTGGAACTGCTGAACCATTCGGTAACCATCCTGAGGCTGTTTGAGCACACACATTAGCCAATAGGAAGACATGAAAGGAAATAGACATCACCGAATAAGATTTTTCAACTTTATTTATTAATATTTACTCTTATTTATAATCTTATTAAATCTTTTTTTCTGATATAATTGAAAGTTAGTTAAAAACAATATTAAGAAAGTGTCAATGTTTTCTGAAAGTAAAGTGCGGCCATTTGCCATTTTTCTAATTGCTTTTGTTGGAAGTGTCATGAACATGCTCAATTCCTTTGCTTGTGCTTATTACATGGTAGAGAAAATTTTGACAGAGAACAAGTCCATAGAGGGAGAAGAGGAGGTGCTGAAGAAGTCATACTGGACTTGAACTGTTAACATGGTTTCTCTCTCCATAGATGCTGCCAGGTCTACTGTGTTTCTCCAGTGTTCTCTGTGTTAGTTCCAAAGAGGGAGAATTGAGGTGGACAGCTCCATCAAAGTGGGGACAGATGGAAACTAACAACCTGATCTAATATTAATTTGATTAATAGGATGACAAACCAATTGAACTGGTGACAATCATTGACATTTTAGCATCATGTAATAAACAAATCAAGGGACATGTCTTTCTCAAAGTGAAGGAGCTTAATTTTCCTGAGATTGTAACCCTCTAATACCTAGAATCTTATGGTTCTCCTACGTTGCCTATTCCCCACCCCACCCCATGCCAATATTGTTACCTTTCAAAGCCAATAACCAGAATAGTGTTCAAAAATGTCCTCTTTTGAATTCCATTCCATACCCCCAGCCAATTTAATATAACACCTGATTCATGTTGTTACTTTATTACAGCTAGTCTCGAGATTGATGGATTTATTGAGGGAGTTGGGTCTGGGTGGGTTACTCTTTGGAGGGTCGGTGTGGACTGGTTGGGTTGGAGGGCCTGTTTCTGCACTGTAGGGAATCTAATCTAATCTAACACTGGCTCGGGTCCACCACCACTGAAAAAAGGGAGTGGGACAGTGGCTCAGTGGTTAGCACTGCTGCCTCACAGCATCAGGGTCCCAAGTTCGATTCCAGACTTGGGTGACTGTCTGTGTGGAATTTGCACATTCTCCTCGTGTCTGCGTGGGTTTCCTCCGGGTGCTCCGGTTTCCTCCCACAGTCCAAAGATGTGCAGGTCAGGTGAATTGGCCATGCTAAATTGCCCATAGTGCTAGGTGCATTAGTCTAAGGGAAATGGGTCTGGGTGGGTTGCTCTTCGGAGGGTCGGTGTGGTCTGGTTGGGCTGAAGGGCCTGTTTCCACACTGTAGGGAATCTAATAATATAATATAAGTTGATGATTACGAAATTTGCAACACAAAAAAACTAAATCAGTTCAGTGCCGTATAATAAAATATTGATCAAACTTAAAATAATGGTTGGGTGGGGGGAGGGGTGCAGGCAGGGAGAGTGATGTGGTGGGCTCAAGAGAAGAGATGTCAGTTGCATCACTCAACCTATCAGGATTTAAAGCATCCTGTTTTTAAGATTTTTTAATTAAAACAGAAGAACATTTCTATTACACGATGTTTAAACTCATACTCAGTTAAAAACATTTGATAACAACTGTTAACATGAGTATATTCAGTGTTGATAATAATCCTGTTGCAAAATTATAATACTTAACAAACATTTCATCCATATAATGGAATTTTTAATATATCCTTCAGTTTAAAGTATGGTTACTTTTTAAAATGGTCCCATTTTCAGGATTTAAGTAATGTCCAGAAGTATGATTGATATGTGTGGTTTCTCAGACCGAATACAAGTCTGACATTCTTTTTACATTAATATATAGTGACCTTGAATAGTGTTCCTTCTTGAAGTAACTGCACAGAGTCTGGTATCCCATCACTAATTCACTCTTTACTCAAAGCCACTCCCTAGAATGAGGAGACCTTTTGAATCTCCTGTCAAAATCTATCAGCTGGGGCTCCCTGATTTGCCCAGGTTAACAAATCCAATCAAGGATCTCAAGAGTGAATGAGATCCACTTGGCCATGGTTCCAATCACTACACTTCTGAACTACTGTTGATTACAAGCGAGGAAGAAAAACCACATGGAAAGTCAAATTTGAAAAAGCTTATGAGGACTTCAATAGACTGTGACAGAAAACAGGTTCTTACCCTGGATGCATTGTAAATTCGGAATATTCTGCTGATAATGTCTTCCTCCAAGTCAGCAGACACAAACTCCACCTGGAGGGGACCATGCCGATGGACACCATTTTCTGGCCAGTACTGGGGGCACAGCTATTTTGAGAAAAGACAAGAGGCATTTATATCTGCTAAATAGTATTAATATCAGCATTATTAAACGGTTTGCAGATGTGTAGTGTCTTATGACAGCTTTCAGAAACATCTCAATGTGATTCTGTTGTGGACCAGATCAGACACCCGCAAAATATTTTAAGAGGTTAGTGTAGACCCAAAACTTTTCTTATTTTAAACGCAACTGTGAAGTGTCTGTTCCCAATGCAATGTGTTAAGGAATAGGCCAGACCCCTCAAAACATTTCAAGAAGGTTGCCCAGACCCTACCTTTGCTAGTTGTTTTAAGCAGGTGTAGAGTGCATATTCCAGGAGAGATGCCACTGGTCAAACCACTTAGTTTTAAATAAAAAACAGAATTTCCAAAAGAGAACAGAACACCGAATAACTTAACCTATCTGAAAACAGATCATTCCAACTTAATGATGCTATTCCAATACTTGCAACAATCCCCCTTGGCACATAAGGTAAAATCAAACATAGGGTCTTACAGGAGAGAGGTCAGAAAGAGAGTACCAGCCTGGACCTGTTTCCTTGGGTGCAGCAGCTTTTTTTCACACCATTACTAAAAAACTAAATCAAACCAGAAAAAAGCTGAGCTGGGAGAACTGACTACTCTCCTTTTATTGTACAAGTGTTCTTTTTAAAACATGAAAGCCTTCTGCCTGAGGCAGTATCTGTTAGCGATTAACAAATTGGCCCTGAAACCCTTCAACCGCAGACTTTGCGTAGTCTGTGTCTTTTATGACCTCTCTGAAAAAAAGCCAAGGACACCATAGCCTTGTTAAAGGAGCAGCTTCGTTATAATTGCAACTGTCAAACTACTTGACATTAAGTAAAATGCAATTTATTTGAATGCCTTAGTTGACACTCAACCAAAGAAAGAGGAGTAGAGAATAACAACTTTATTGGATAACTTAACAGAATAATAGATACAGTAACTATTACTAATTAACTGTTCTTGTATAGTAACATCCCATAAACACATCCCTTGGCAGAAAGGACAGTTCAGACACAGATTCTCACATGCAGTTCCCCAATCCAGGAGGAAAAAGAACATAATGAGAAAATTCAGAGAGAGTAGCAGCCAGGAGACATTCACTAAGGATTTGAACTCCTTTGAGATCTCAATAGCTTCTGCTTAAAGCTAAACCTAAAAAAAAACTAGAAAGTCTGGTTTATGAAAGCCAGCCATACTCAGGCTGCTTCCATTGTTCCCACTTTTAAAGCAAAACCCAAGTCCTCACAAACTGTTTACTCAAGTGGTCTTCAGTCACTGGCTCGGTATCTCTTCAAAAAAACCAGGACAAAATAACCTCTTTAAGCCACATCATCATCCGACTTCACATGCAACAATTTGTTTGAAATGCCCTTTACTATAGCAATATAGCCATATGCAACATTGAAGATTCAATAAATAGTAATAGGGTGAATGGTTATCAATCTGCTTTTGGTATGGGTTTTTGAGGAAGGCTATGTTGGATACAACACAGGGAGAGGTCCCTTCTTTTTCCAAATCATCTCTTGGGTAATGGAATCTCAATTTAAGAAATTCAAAGGATTGAGGAGATGGTGAGTAAAGTGAATACGTCTGGTCAGTTACTGACAATACAATGAGTGGTATATTGCACTATACAATCCTACGATGCTTCCTATGCCACAGCCAAAGCCTCTCCTTGACTGATTTTAACCTACTGCGAATCCTCTTGCAAGGATGCCTTCCTTGAAGCAGCTTTCCTCGTCCCTCTACAAGGATCTCAGTGAGTCCCTCTCTCGCTGCACCCCCCAGGTCATCTCCTCTGCCCTGAAGCTCTTCAGCCACGTCCTCAAACAGACTAGCCAGACCATGGCAACATGACGCCTGGAGAAAGAGTGCCTCATCTTCCGCCTAGGAACCCTCCAACCACAAGGGATGAATGCAGATTTCTCCAGCTTTCTCATTTCCCCTCCCCCCACCTTATCTCAGTCCCAACCCTCGGACTCAGCACCGCCTTCTTGACCTGCAACCTTCTTCCCGGCCTATCACCCCCACCTTTACCTCCTTCCACCAATCACATTCCCAACACCCCTCCTCCCTACCTTTTATCTTAGCCTGCTTGGCACACCCTCCTCATTCCTGAAGAAGGGTTTATGCCCGAAACGTCGATTCTCCTGCTCCTTTGATGCTGCCTGATCTGCTGCGCTTTTCCAGCAACACATTTTTCAGCTCTGATCTCCAGCATCTGCAGTCCTCACTTTCTCTTCCCTGCTCCATTCATTTTGTCACTGAAGGCAGCTCTGATTTTGACTGGACTATTGGGATGTAAATGAGACAACATCCCCCCACTTCAACAAGCAGTTATAAGGAGGACACTGTAACCAGAATTAAATGGCAACAGCTGCCTCTGGGTCTAGCCACCAATTTTCAGTGTCATGTTACCCTAACCAGCACATCTTTGGACTGTGGGAGGAAATCGGAGCACCCGGAGGAAACCCACACAGACACGGAGAATGTGCAAACTCAGTTGCCCAAAGTTGGAATCGAACCCTGGCCCTGGCACTGTGAGGCAACAGTGCTAACCACTGATCCACTGTGCTGCCCTGTTAGAATTTTATATGTTTCTATCACATCCCTCCTTAATCTTTTAAACTCTAGTGAATAGCATTCTAATTGATCCAACCTCTCCTCAGTCTTGCTGTCTGTCTCGAGACTAAGTCTGATAAACTTTTGCTGCACTCTCTCCAAATGTAAGAACATTCTTCCTGAGATGAGCTGCACAAAATACCCCAAGTGAGGTCTCACCAAGGCCCTTAATTCAAAAACAACAAGCATAAATAATGTCACTGCTCGTAATAGAGTGTAAAAGGAAGTTAGGAACATCATACCTGGCATTTTTAAAAATTAACTCGTGAGACCTAGGCATCGCTGGCTGGCCAACAATTATTGCCCATCTCTAGCTGCTCTTGGGAAAGGAGTGAAAGGACAACTCTTTAGAACTGTGATGAGGAGGAATGTTTTTCAGCCAGCAGGGAATGAATCTGTGGAACTCCTTACTGCAGAAGGCTGTGGAGGCCAAGTTATTGAATGGATTTAAGACATAGATAGATAGGTTCTTGATTGGCAAGGGGATCAAAGGTCACTGGGAGAAGGTAGGAGAATGGATTGAGAAACGTATCAACCATGGTTGAATGATGGAGCAGACTCATTTGGTCAAATGGCCTAATTCTGCTCCTGTATTTTATGGTCTTATGGTGGTTGTTATCTGCCTTTTTGAGCCACTGCAGTCCATTTGCTGTAGGTAGACCCACAGTGCCATTAGGGAGAGAATTCCAGGCTTTTGAACTAGTGTGAAGGAAGGATGGAAATTAGAAAGTATTATTATTGTAGAAGGCTTTACATGAGACCACACCTGGAATAAAAAATGCTATTTTCATTGCCACATTTAAGGAAGGATATATTTGCATTGGAGAGGGTACAGCAATGGTTCATTAGTTTGTTCCCCTTGGTGATTGGTTTCCCTATGATGAGAGACTGAGTAAATTAGAGATAATTTTCCAGACTACTGAAGAATAAGAGGTGATCTCATTAAAACATACAAAATTCTGAAGGCGCTTGAGATGATAGATATTGTGAGGTTGTTTCCCTAATGGGTAAATCTGCAACATAGTATCGGCATAGAGGGATGATCATTTAAGACTGAAATAAGGATATCTTCACTTAAAACGTTGTCAATCATTGGAATTTTTAAATTCATTCATGGAACATGGAAGTCACTGGGTACATTAACATTTATTGTCCATCTGGTTGACTCATGCCCAGAGTGCAGTTAAGAATCAACTAGATTCACAGGAGGCTCCCAAGCACTGAGGATGTCACCTAGACAGGGGACGAAACATCTGCAACACAAATTCCCAGCTCGGCGAACAGAACCACAACAATCAACTAGGTTGTTGTGGATCTAGTCATATGTAGGTCAGAGCAGGTAATGATGACAGATTTCCTTCCCTAACGGGGTTCAGTGAACCAGTCGAGAGGGTGGTGCTGGAAAAGCACAGCCTGTCAGACAGCATCGAGGAGCAGGAAAAGCGACATTTTGGGCAAAAGCCTTGGAAGTTATCAATGTGAATCTGACAAGTAAATAAATGCCAACAGGAGAACAACAGAGCTTGCGTAGATTCTTACGTGAGAATAGAATTTGCCTGAAATGTTGATTTTCCTGCTCGTCGGATGCTGCCTGACCTGCTGTGCTTTTCCAGCACCATACTCTCCACTCTAAACTCCAGCACCTGCAGTCCTCACTTTCGTTTAGTGAACCAGATGGGTTTTATAACAATGGCTACATCGTCACCATTGGTGACCATCTTACCATTTCAGATTTTATTGGATTCAAATTTCATCAGCTACTACAGTAGCATTTGAACCAATGCTCTGAGAATATTTACCTGAGGTTACCTGTCTCTGAACATGGACAAGATGAAAGAGATGGTTGTTAACTTCAGGAGGGCACAGAGTGACCACTCTCTGCTGGACGTCGACAGCTCCCCGTTGAGATTGTGAGATTCACCTGGCAGAGAATCTCACCTGGTCCCTCAACACGAGCTCCATTGCCAAGAAATCCCAGCAGCATCTCTACTTTCTGTGCAGGCTGAGGAAAGTCCCCCCCTTCCCCCCCCCCCCCCCCCCCATCCTCCCCACATTCTACAGAGGGTTCATTGAGAGCACCTTGAACTGCTGCATCACTGCCTGGTTTGGGAATTGCACTGTCTGGGATTGTAAGACCCTACAATGGATAGTGAAGACAGCTGAGAAGATCGTTGGGCTCTCTCTTCCCTCCATTACGGAAATTTACACCACACGCTGCAACCGAAAGACTAAGAGCATCGTGGATGACTCCATACACCCTCACTCAAACTCTTCTCCCTCCTGCCATCTTGCAGAAGATACCGGAACATTCGATCTCTCACAGCCAGACTGTTTCTTCCTTCAAGCCATCAGGCTCTTTCACACAGTTTGATTGGATTCTTTCCCATCTGAAATTCTTTGCATGACTTCAAATTGCTGCTAGAAAAATGCCTATTATTATCATCCATCTATTATGCTGTAACTTGCGTGTTTTGCACTTCTCTTACACTTTATGCCATGCATCATTGTGCAGTTTGTGCTGTCCATGTAGCACCCTTGGTATTGGAGGAACACTGTCTCGTTTTTACTGTATCAGGTGTATATGTTAGAAATGACAAGTAAAAGCTAGTCTACTCTATTAGTCCAGTGACATTGCTTGATTGTTGTACTAAGATACAGTGAAAAGTACTGTTTTGCGTGCTGTACAGGCTGATTGTACCACACAAAGTGCATCAGGGTAGCAGAACAAAGTACAGATTACAGTCTTACAGCTGCTGAGAAGGTGCAGAGAGGGAGGGATCAGAATTAACATCTGAGAGTTTGTTCAAATTTCTGACAACAACGAGAAAGAAGTTGTTCTTCAATCTATTTGTATGTGTATTCAAGCTTTATATCTTTTGCCCAAAGGAAGAGGGTGCAAGAGAGTATAGCTGGGGTGGGAGGGGTCTGTGATTATATTGGTTGCTTTCCCAAGGCAGTGGGAAGTATAGACACAGTCAATGGTTTAGGTGGTGGACTGGGAAAGTGGAATTGAAGCTGAAGACAAGCCATGATTGTATTGATTGGTGGAGCAGGCATGAGAAGCTACCCTGCTTCTAACTTTTATATTCTCAGTCCTCATGTTCAAAAACCTTTAAAGTATATTTTGCAGATAGACAAGTTAATGGTCTAGAAATAATTGATTCTATTTCAGTTTTAAGTAAATAAGTTTGATCTGTAGAGAATGATAGAGAAAAAATAACTGATGGTTCATGAATAAACATCTGAAATCATTGTATGTATCACAGTGCAAAATCTGGATGCTTTTAAATCATTGTAGCTACCCCTGCTGTTAATTGATGAATGGTTGAATTTTCATTCATATTTACTGCCTGTCGAAATTTGTTCTTTTATCTGTGTCTCACATTTCCCCAGCAGTTAGCTTCTTAATAACAGATCAGCTAAATTGTAAATCTGTACTCCCAGGAGGGAGCGGTGTGGAGAGGGGTGGGAGGGGGTTGCTTTCAATCTCCAGCTGATGTGTTATTGGCAAATGTAAACTGACGGACTTTGAACAATTCCAGAAAAAATATTGTCTCAATATTTGTAATGCAGGATCAGGGTGCTTTTGGGAGCAGGGTCACCAGTCAGAACATATGGAAATTCTTGCTAAAACTATACAAAACACTAGATAGATCACAGCTGGAATATTGTGAACAGTTTTGGGCCTCTTATCTAAGGGAAAGATATACTGGAATTGGAGACAATTCAGAGAAGGTTCACTAGGCTATATTATGTATAGAGAGACTGTCTTATGAGGAGAGATTTAGTAGATTGGGCCTCTACATATTGGACTTCAGAAGAATGAAAGGAGACCTTATTGATAGATATTTGAACAGTAAAGGAATTAAGAGTTATGGTAAGCAGGCAGGTGAGTGGAGCTGAGTTCTTGAAAAGATCAGCCATGATCTTATTGAATGGCAGGGCAGGCTCAATGGGCAGATGGCCTACTCCTGCTCCTAGTTCTTATGTTTTTGTGAAACATACAAGATTCACTTTAGACTTGTAAAGGTGGACATGGAGAGGTATTTTTTTTCCCCCTTCTGAGAGAGTATAGGACTACAGGGCATGATCTTAGAATAAAACTTGCCCATTTAAAACAGAGATGAGGTGGAATTTCTGCTTCTCTCAGGGGATAGTGAAATTGTGGAATTCTTTACTACAGAGGGCTTTCAAGGCTGGGTTGTTAAATATATTAAAACTGAGGCAGGCAGAGATTTAATCAGTAAGTGAATCAATGGCTATGGGTAAACGATACGAATGTGGATTTGAGGATTACCAGATCAGCCATGATCTCATTGATAGTAGAACAGACTTGATGGGCTGAATGGCTAACTTCTGCTCCTATGTCTTATATACATCCGGCAAATGATGGTTTGGGCCAGTGGATTCAATTACCCTGTCCTCTAAGAATCTTTTGGCCCTGATTAAAACCTTCTGAACAATATGAGCACTCTGCAGCACACAACAAATGTGGAAAGCCATAATAATCATAGGCACATATCAAACAACCAATTAAAAAATCCCACTGTACTTTGAAATCAACTGGTTTTATTGGCACTCCACTTTAAGATAAACAACATGGGTTGGGCCAGTATGGATTTTCTTTCAGGGATTGCAGCTGTGCACCAAAGTGAATGATATTTGTGAATGAACTTATCGTAAGACAAATAAAGTTGAAAAGAAATTAGAAATTCAATGATTGTGTGAATAGGAGGATGGAAAACATGCTAATTATTTTTAATTCATCCTCAAAGAAAGGACAGAATGTTTGGCTGAGAGACCCAAAGAATTGGGCTGAATTTTCCAGACATAGGGCAGAATCATAAAGGGGTCTGAGTGATGTTGGCTGTGACAGAATTGGGGAATAAGTAGGGCAAGACCAATATTGACATGATTTTGAAGCTCCTCGGATGCTGCCTGAATTGCTGTGCTCTTCCAGCACCACTGCGTTTCTACTTTTCAAAAGTGGCCTGATGAGATTCTCACTAAGCAGCGGCAAATTGCCAACTGATTATTGGTTGTTGAATGCCATGTTAACAGGCCAACCCGTCTCATTAATATTCAACCTTCCATCTTACCAAACTCACCAAACAAGCTTAACATCAGGAAAACTCACCAATAAAACCAGAGCCTGATGGATTCAGCTCACCGCTTGCTTTGAACGACCTCCATGTTAGAGACAGGGCACCAATAACTTCGGGCATGCTCCATGGGCACTAATATCCTATTTACATGGATATTGGCATCTAACATGTCAACATCTAAGAATCCTCATGCATCTCTCTCAACCACTTACAGTACGCATCTGCACACTAACAGGAATTCTGATTGTAATGCTGCAACAAGAGTACTGTGCATTCAGGGACACACACCTAGCTCATGAACCAGATCAGGCTGTATCTCTGGCCTGAAAACAACAAATGCTGGAGATCACAGTGGGTGAACAGCATCAATGGAGAGAGAGCAAGTTTGTGTTTTGAGTCTAGATGACTCTTCATCAGAGTTGGAGTGAAGTGTGTAGGGGGCAGCATTTATGCTATAGTTTGGGAGGGGTGAGGGTTGAAGTAGTGGGTGAAAGGTGCTGATGAAGAAAAGATGTTGATAGTTCAGATTAAGTGACTGGAATGTGAGAATGGCAGAGACAGTGGTGTGTCTCCTGCCAGACCTGAGTGGAATGGGGGGCGGAAGGACATGATAACAAGAAACGGAAGGAAAGGGGGTTGGTTCACACTTTAAAGGTGTTGAACTCAATAATTAAGTCCAGAAAACTGTAAAGTGCCTAGTCTGAAGATGAGATGTTGTTCTTCCAGTTTGCGCTGTGATTCACTGGAACACAGCAGCAAGCTAAGGACAGGCATGTGGGCATGTGAGCAGGACGCTGTGTTAAAATGACTGGCTATAGGAAGGTCAGGATCCTGCTTGCACAAAGACAAGAGGTGTTCTGCAAAACAATCACCCAGTCTGTATTTGGTTTCTTAATGTAGAATAGGCTACATTGGGTATAGTGAATACAATACACAAGATTGTAAGAGGTACAGGTGACATGCTGTTTCACCTGGAAAGACTGTTCAGTCACTTGGATGATGAGCAGAGAGGAGGTGAAGGGGCAGGTATTGCACCATCTGTCGTTACATAGGAAGGTGCCATAGAGAAGGGGATGGTGTTAGTGGTTGTGAAATGGACTAGGGTGTCCTGGAGGGAACAATCCCCGAAAAGTGTAGACACGAGTAGAGAGGGAAAGATGTGCTTGGTGGTGACGTTTTCTGAAACGGCAGAGGATGATCCTTTGATGCTGGTGGGTTGAAAAGTGAGGGCAAGGGGAACCTGATCACTCTGTTATGAGTGATGGGAAGGGACAAGGGCAGAAGCACGGGTGATAGGTCGGCTGTGGTTGAGGGCCCTGTCAACCATGGTGGGTGGGAAATCACGGTTGTGGAGGAAGCAAGTCATATCAGCAGCTTTGTTTTAGAAGGTGGCATCATTCAAACAGATATGACATAGGCGAAGCAACTGGGAGAATGGGATGCAGGTCATGAGATGTGAAGAGCGTAGTGAAGGTAGCTATGGGAGTCAGTGGCTTTGTAGTGGATTGCAGTGGACAGTTTATTCAACAAAATGGAGACTGAGAGGTCAACGAAAGAAAGGGAAATGTCTGAAATGGATGATGTGAAAGTCACAGAGGGGTGAAAATTGGAGGCAAAATGAATGAAGTTTTCAAAGTCCTGACGGGAGCATGAAGCGGCACTCAGACAGTCACTAGTGTACCGAAGGAAGGGTTGTGGGAACGGGCCAGTGTAAGACTGGAACAAGGATGGTTCCACAAATCCCATAAAGCAGCAGGGCATATTTGGGATCCATGCGGTGCCCATAGCCATTCTTGGATTTGGCAGAAGTTAGATGAATGAAAGGAGAAATTGTTCAGTGAGAGAACGAGTTCAGCCAGGCAGAAGACAGTGGTGGAGGATGGGGATTGTGCAGATGTCTAGTCAAGGAAGAAGCCGTGAGTTCTCAGACCATCCTGGTAGGAATGGGGTTATAGAGGGATTGGACATCCATGGTAAACAGGACGCAGTTAGATCCAGGGAACTGGAAAATGTCAATATGGTGGAGGGCATCAGAGGAATCGCGGATGTAGATGGGCAGGTTCTGAACAAGTGGACTGAGGATGGAGTCAATGTAGAAGGAAATGAGCTCAGTGGAGCAGGAACAAGCTTATACAGTGGACTCACTGGGGCAGTCTAGTTTGTGCATTTTGGGAAGAAGGTAGAAGTGGGCTGTCCAGAGTTGGGAGACCACAAGGTTGGAGGCAGTGGGGGAGATCTCCAGAGGTAATGTTCAGATGTGGGGTCACGGCCTGGGGATGAAAGGAAGGACTATTCGAGAGTAGGCACTGAACCTCCACAAAGTAAAGATCAGAATGCCAGACTACAACAGGATCAACTTTGTGAGCTGGTTTGATAATAAAGTTAAGTGTTGGACCTAAGGGAGTGAAGTGCGGCAATTTCAGAAGGGGACAGGTTAGAGTGGGTATCTCTGGCCTGTTTGTTTTCTTTGATAGTGCTCACTCACTCTGAGCCCATTTAGTTGAATTATATTGACTTGCTTTTTTATGCCTTTTTTGCACCTTTCCCCCTCAGCCAGCGATACTAGGCTCTTTTTACTACAGTCCTCAGTCAAGTCAAGGGAGATAACCTTTGCTCTGTGATTCCAAGCACAGTAAGTCAACAGCAGCCTCCGATACCTGTTCAGGCCTGTGTTGGAGTGGTCAGGGTCAGGATGCTCCCCTCATTAGAGGTGAGGAGCCAAGTGACAGCTAGTACACCATCGGTCTTGGCTCTTTCTGCCCTAGCGTCAATTATTTTGCTCCTCGAATGAGGGAGAGGCAGGTATAATGGAAGATGAAAGTGGGTGGCACAGCTATTATTGCTGATGCAGGTGGGGAGGTGACCCGAGTGATGTTGATAGGAGTTGGGATGGATGACACAAAGTGGGGAAGGTATTTCAGGCAATAGTGAGAGTGGTAGAATATGAGTCCTGATGGGAGGTGGGTACCTTAGTAGTCCAACTTGTCTGGGTACACAATGGGCTTTTAAAGATGGAACGGATGTAAGCGATACTGGTGAGTTCCAGCATAGCCACATGGCGAACTGCTCTGGGAATGGTGTGTGGTAAGATGTGGTGGAAATTAGACATAAGAGATGCCAAAGTGGCATGATGGGTAAGTAACAAGGCGAAAGTGAGGACTGCAGGTTTGGACATTAGAGACGAGAGTGTGGTGCTGGAAAAGCACAGCAGGTCAGGAAGCATCCGAGGAGCAGGAAAACCAACATTTCGAGCAAAAGCCCTTCATCAGAAATGAAGCTGGGAGCCTCAGGGTGGAGAGATAAATGGGATGGGGTAGGGTTGGGGGGAAGGTAGCTGAGGTGCAATAGGTGGGTGGAGGGGAGGGTGAATGTGATAGGTCAGAAAGGAGGGTGGAGCGAATAGGTGAGAAGAAAGACAGGTGGGTCAGATCATGAGGGCAGTGCTGAGCTGGAAGCTTGGAACTGGGATAAGGTGACGGGAGGGGAAGTGAGGAAACTGGTGAAATCCACATTAATGCCGTAGGGTTGGAGGGTCCTGAGGTGGAAGATGGGGCGTTCTTCCTCCAGGCATTGAGTGGTAAGGGAATGGTGATGGAGGAGGCCCAGGATCTGCATTTCCTTGGCGGAGTGGGAGGGGGAGTTGAAGTATTCAGCCACGGGGCCGTGGGGTTGATTGGTTCAGGTGTCACAGAGATGTTATCTCAAGTGCTCTGTGAGTAGGCGTCCTGTCTTCCCAATATACAGGAGACTGCAGTGGGAGCAACGGAAACAGTAATTGACATGTGAGGAAGTGCAGGTGAATCTTTGATGGATGTGGTAGACTCCTTTGGGGCCTTGGACGGAGGTGCGGAGGGAGGCATGGGTGCAGGTTTTGCAATTCCTGCAGTGGCAGGGGAAGGTGATGGGAGGGGTCAGTGGGTTGTTGGGGGAGCATGGACCTGACCAGGTAGTCATGGAGGGAACGGTCTTTACGGAAAGCAGATAGGGGTGGGGAGGGAAATATATCTCTGGTGGTGGAGTCCATTTGTAGGTGGCAGAAATGGCAGAGGATGATGCGATGTATACAGAGGTTGGTAGGGTAGAAGGTGAGGATCGGGTGAATTCTGTCCTTGTTGCGGTTGGAGGGGTGGGGTTCGAGGGCAAAGGTGCAGGAAGTGGATGAGATCTGCTGGAGAGCATCATCAACCACATGGAAGGGGAAATTGCGATCTTTAAAGAAGGAGACCATCTAATGCGTTCTGTGGTGAAACTGGTCCTCCTGGGAGCAGATGCGGTGGAGGCAGAGAACTTGGGAATAAGGGATAGCATTTTTTCAAGAGGCAGGGTGGGAGGGGGTGTAATCCAGGTAGCTGTGGGAGTCGGTGGGTCTGTAGAAAATGTCAGTGTTGAGTCAGTCACCGTTGATGGAGAAAAAGTCCAGGAAGGGGAGGGAAGTGTCAGAGATAGTCCAGGTGAATTTAAGGTTGGGATGGAATGTGTCGTGAATTAACGAGGCAAGTTTAGTAAGACACGGTGAGATAACATGTGCAACCAGGATTTGCTATTGACTGGCTCCTGCTTGCTGCTGGTTCGTCACACAGAAACTGCTCCTGGAAAAAGTGGCAGAAGCTAGGACCATATTGGGTAACTGATTTATGATTCATGCTCACTCCCAGCCTCAGTCCTTGAAATAGATTCAAGACACAGATGAATGGATTTCTACAGATTAAGGATTTCAAGGGATATGGAGATAGTGCAGAAAATGGCGTTGAGATACAAGATCAGCCATAACCTAATGAATGGTGCACCAGGCACAAGAGGCTAAATGACCTCTGCCTGCTCTTATTTCCTATGTCTCCAAACCCTCTTCCCAGCAGGTAACATCCCTGCTATTAATTCTGCTTCTGTAATCACAGATCCTGTCAGATTTGCTAAGTATTTCCAATGTTTTCGGCTTTCATCACAAATAAACTAAGCAGCAGCCAATGAGTAATGTGCACCAGCAGCTCTCAATATTACAATAAATATTCACATGGGACAAAATATTGATGGAGAGAAATGTAAAGCATAATGTTGCTTGTTTGTTTAAACAGACAAATGGATTCTAATCAATTAGAACGAAAGAGTAGGAGTTTGTTCACCTCTCTAAATGTCCACATTGCAGACCTGACAACAGCTGTGACAATAACCTGTTCCCAAAGAACTGAGATCTTGTAAAAAGGCTTAACGGTCAGTAAATCTGTCACTTCCTTTTACCTGAGTCTTTTAATCTCCCATTTTCTGTTCAACCCCCATTGCCCATCTCACTTATCACCATTTCATGCCATCAGGAGAAAGCTTTATTAATGAGTATCCCAAGGTGAATAAATTCTAAAGGAAAATCAAGCTTGCACAATTCCGAAGAGTCTAACCTGTTACATGAATATAATTCTTTTGCTTTTCAAACTCTCACTGATTTCAATTTGAAGAGCCGAATGCCTGCACCTCATGTCAGTAATAAAATGCCATTGGTCAAAGAAAACATTCGAAGAAGGATTTTAAACAAAGTGCCCTTAAAGAAGGTCCATTACAGTCCTTCAGTGTTGACTTCAATTTATGCTTTTCATCTCATGAAAACCTTGCTTTCTGTGATTACATTAATTTTCTATCAGGAAAAGAAATTGGCAGGCACATAATAGGTGTGAGAATTTATTATTTTCCCTCTTGCACTTACTTTGATGAAGAGTTTGGAGAAATTCAACTTCTTTCCAACACTCTCTTTTGTTTGAGCAAGTTTCTGGAAAATAGGTCTTTACACAATGGGTAGATATTTTCTATTCAACCTGCTCAGAGTGATGTTGGAGAAGCAAGGAGTGACTTGATTGAAACATTGAAAATGCTGAGGGTGTTTGACAGGATGGATGTAGAAAGAATGTTTCCTCTTGTGGGAGAATCTAGAACGAGGGATCACTATTTAAAAATGAGGGGGCATTGTTACAAAATTTGATACAGATAGAAGTATTTTTTTTCTCACAGAGGGTCATGAAACTCTTTTTCTTAGAGGATAGTGGAAGCAGAGTCTTTGGATATTTTTAAGGTAGAGGTAGATAGATTCTTGCTTAGAGTGGTGCTGGATTCTTGTTAAGCAAGGTAAGGGGGTGAAAGGTTATTTGGGGTAGTTGGGAATGTGGTGTAATTAGACCTCACTAATTGGCAGAGCCTTGCAGCCTGCTACTGTTCTGAGTTGGTCTGAACTTCACAGTCTAATAGATTCTTCCCACAAAACGCCTTGCTGCATTCTTCCTGCACATACAAACATACAACTTAGGAGTAGACTATTCAGCCCTTCAAACCTGATCGGCCAATTGACAAGATCATCGTGGCTTATCTGATTGTGGCCTCAACTCTACTGTTCTGTATACGGGCTACCTTTTTATTCCCTTGTTAGTCAAGAATCTACCTAAACCAGCCACCACCACTGCCTGGGAAAGATTAATGACAGTCTAAGGAAAAACAAATTGCTCCTCATCTCTGTCTTAAATGGGAGACCACTTATTTTTAAATCAGTGAAGTGAACCTTACTTGAACTGCTCCTAATGCAATCATTTCCTTTCTTAAATAAAAAGAACAAAATTGGACTCAGTACTCCTGATGTGGTTTCATCAATGTCCTATATAACTGTAGCAAAACATCCCCGCTTTATACTAGATTTCCTTTGCAACAAGTTTGACATTCAATTTTCCTTCCTTCCTCTGTATCCAGAAACTAGCTTTAGTGATTCATACACCAGATATCCAAGTATGTAGCACAGAGCTGTGCAATTTCTCTTTGCACAAATGGTTTGGTTTGCCATTTTTCTATTCTTTTTGCCAATGTCGACAAATTCTCACTTCACGACATTGTGTTCCACCTACCAAATTTTTCTCCACTCACTTAAGCCTATCTACATCCCATTGCATATTCCTATCCTCTTACAATTTACTGTCCTTTGCATCTTTGAGTTATTAGTGACTGCATCCAAGTTATTGATATAGGTCATAAATTGCTGAGGCCCAAGCACTGATCCCTGTGGTTACAGCTTGCTAATGTGGAAATGATCTATTGATTCCTACTGTCTGCTTCCTCTTAACTAACCAATCCTCTATCCAAAGCAAACAAACTAGAAACAACCCTGCTTGTAAATCTGAAACGCACTCAACCTCAAGTGTTTCTCTCTCCAAAGCAACTGTCGGATCTGCTGGATATTTCCCAACACGTTCCCCTATTCTTATTAGTCTTATGTTTACACCTACCTGTGCAGGGTCCATATCATTGAGCATGACGATTGAAGTACAGTGGTAGTCTAACACGAGCCTCCAGAAGTCCTTCACAGTGTTCGGTAAGGGATGTTGAGTAACAATGAAAGCTGAAGGTTGCTTGTAACTCTGTGTGGGAAATAAGAGAAAGGATGATACAACTGGCTTTTTCTTTCCTCGCTGCACATATTGTCAGAGGGACCCCAAGCCTACAAGTAGCTGCTGCTACCCCGACAAAGTCTCTCAACTTTGACCCAATGTTTCCATTGTTTTCACTTCTCAACATTGCCAAAAAAACTATACTTTCCCAAATGGCTGAGTAGATGAATCACTTGTGGTGTGGCAGTGAGTCACGAAAAGCAGGAAAGTTCAGCTTCGTTCCTCTGTTATGTTTGTTAATCCCAGCTGAGTCAACAGTTGAGATGTCAGGAATAGCTTACTCCTGCAAACCAAACATTTCCTGGTTTCAGTCCTGTAGCACCTACTGGGAAGTATGAGTCTACCTATGGGTGTATGTATATGCGATGATATGTGCCCACGTGTATGGTATGTATGATGGTGAGCATGTGTGATTATGCTTGAGTGTGTCTGTGTGTGCATGTGAAATGAGGACAGCATCAGGCTAGGCTGGGCAGGACAAAGAATTTGAACAGTCCTCCTCATTTCTCAGTGATCTTTCCCTCCTTGCTTTCTCAAATTCATACATGTCATGATTTAGACACGAGCCAGGAGGTCTAACAGACACTGCCAGTTGAACACAGCACATAGTAAAAGTATGAGATCAGCTGGAGTCGGTTCACCCTCTGCTTCTGATTTTCAATTTGCCTCTTCCCCTCTCACAGTGGCTGCCCCCAACTGGCATACATCCCTGCTTATGACTGAAAACTTGCTATGTGCTGAATTACAAACTGCATACTCGGTGTCCTACTACTGCTTACAACCAGCCAGCCAATGGGTTTGGGCAAATGTTTCTCATCGATCATTTTCTCTATTCTTTCCCTTCATAAAGATGAGATGTCCGTTTCCCACAGGGCAAAGGACTAGTCAAAGCAACTGGATGGCATTCAGTAGATGCTTTATGGGTTGCTTGAACTATAGCACCACCATACAGTTGGGGGCGGCACGGTGGCACAGTGGTTAGCACTGCTGCCTCACAGCGCTAGAGACCCGGGTTCAATTCCTGCCTCAGGCGACTGACTGTGTGGAGTTTGCACGTTCTCCCCGTGTCTGCGTGGGTTTCCTCCGGGTGCTCCGGTTTCCTCCCACAGTCCAAAGATGTGCAGGTCAGGTGAATTGGCCATGCTAAATTGCCCATAGTGTTAGGTAAGGGGTAAATGTAGAGGTATGGGTGGGTTGCGCTTCGGCGGGGCGGTGTGGACTTGTTGGGCTGAAGGGCCTGTTTCCACACTAAGTAATCTAATCTAATCTAATCTAATCATACAGTGCTGTATAATTAGCAACAAGGTCTGGAGGAAGGAGCAGTTAATGTAGTCAGCTTGAGCAATCAGAATATGGGATGCTGGGTGAAGGAATGGTAATGTCACTGCACTAATGATACAAAGGGCCAGGTTAGCCCAGGCTAATTTCTGGGAGGATGTAAAAAAAGATACAAATTAGGAGTGGGATCAAGTCATTCAGCCCATTGAGCATTTATAGACGGTTCGTAATATTATGGCAGATCTGACGTGGTCTGAACAACATTTTCCTGCCTGACACGGCAACCAATAGAATTTAAATTCAGTCAGTTAGGAAATAAACACAGAGCCCGCTGTAGAAACTCAGCAAGTCTGTCAGGATCTGTGGAGACAGAAACAGAGATAATGTTTTATGATTCATCTTCAGAGCTTAAGAAGTCATACTGAACTTGAAATATTAACTGTCTTCCACTCTCCACAGACCCTGACAGCCTTGCTGAGTTTCTTCAGCATGCTCTGCATTTGTTTCAGATTTCCGGCATCAACAGTATTCTGCCTTTTTTTATATTTTTGTGTTGGACGCTGAATGCTGGAAGCCTCCATCCCACTAAAGAACAAAGTAAAAGATAGTTGCCACAGGCTGGCAGAGGAAACTCAACCAATGAAGAGCAGGTGCAACAAGACATAACACAAGAACGGATCAGTAGCTCCTCGCTGTAGTTCAGACGGGCAGTGGTGACACGTCTGTAGGGTCTCACTGGGTGAATATTTCTAAAAAGCTCCAGACCAAAAACAAGAAGCTCTAATAAGATGTTTTGACTCTGGTAGATCCATGCTCTAATGCAAATTTTGGTGACAAAGAAAGATTAGAAAGGTTCATACTGAATGATAGAAGATTTTTGTGAAATATGTTTAATTGTATCGTATTTTATTGAAATCATTGTGTGATCCACATGGCTCAGCTGTAGCCATGCCTGTGGTAAACCAACAATTTCTACCACACCACATTGTTTAAAACATAGGATTTATATCCATGACATTTGAATTTATACTCCACTGATGTTATATGTAATGAGTGATGAGATGTATTTAATATATTATCTTTAAAATGATCAATTAAACATTGAAGAAATGGAAAAAATAAAAAAGTAAGTGGGAAATAGAAAACAGAAAATGCATTGTCTTGAGGCTTCTTGTAGATCTCATTATTGGAAAGAACAACAGTTACTTACATCCATTAGGGCAGCGTTGATATAGTTGCTACTTTCGCCATCTATTGTGATCAGGAATGGGAGGCATCTGTCTGGTGGGAGGACATCCATGCATCGATTCTTCTCATGGTTTCGTGGTAGAAGTGCTATACTGCAGTCCTCCACTCGTAGGTTTGGGGTCACCATGTTAAGAGTCTTATAAAGATAAATGACAAATATTTGACACAAGAATATGGCCTGAGAGGAGCCCCTTTCACCCTTTGACCCTATTCCTTTGTTTGATAGGTTGTCTTGCTGTAGACTCTATCCAACTGATTCAAAAGGCAAGTGACCTCTTAGAGGTAAAGCCTCTTGTTTCAGGGCACCAAATTCATAAATATCACCAAATCATTATCATGGTTTACATCACAAATATGGCACTTGAACTGTGTATTTATCCAGACCCTCACATGTTAATCTGTCTAATTGTTAACTTCTCCACTGCTGCCACAGAATTAATTTTAAAAGTATTTCCACTTTTCACCTTGAATTTTCCTTTCTACATTCGTTTTTACCACCAATAACCATTTACTGAAAGATATGTGCGCGTATGTCAGGGTTACTGTTGCTCACCCACCAGCTCCCCTATACACCCACCTCACCTGCCCACCACAATGTTAAATCCTTGATTGGTCCATTTCACCCAAACAAACTTTTGAGAGCATCCTGTTCGATGAGTGGTTGAGTAGATCCAGCAGATCAAATCAGAAGGATTAGAGGGGAGGCAATGGCTAAGTGGTATTATTGTTAGACTATTAATCCAGAGATCCAGGAAATGTTCTGCGCACCTGAGTTCGAATCCCACCCCAGCAGATTTTGGAATTTGAATTCAATAATAATATGGAAATAAGAGTCTAATGATGACTATCAAACCATTGTCCATAGTCAGGAAAATCTCACCTGTTTCATTAACTTCCCTTTAGGAATGAAATCTGCCTTTTTTACCTGGTCTGGCCTACATGTGATTCCAGACCCACAACAATGTGATTGACTCTTAATTGCCCTCTGGGCAACTGGGGAACAACAACAAATGCTGGCCCATCCAGTGATGCCCACATCCTGTGGATGAATTTAAAACAAAAACCAGATTCACAGGTCCAACTCGATAGTTAATCCCTCCTTGATGGAGATACCTGTCATCGGCATCCCCAGTTTGGAGACTATGCTCAGATTGGAACTTGCATTCTCTCATACCATGGCATTGGCTCTTCATCTCTGGTATATGACACATGGCCCTGCTTCCTTTGCCCATTAGTGGCGTGAACAAGATTGTGATTCACTATGAGAAAACCTGAAACAAGTGCCATCCATTTTGGATCTAAAAGTGTCACCTTCAATGATGTATTGGATTCTATTAGATAACCCCAAGAACTAAATGAGTTTGTGATTTCTCTCACCCTATTTAATCATATCAAGGTTATTTGGTTCTTGTTCTAGTTTGGTGATGAATGCAAGATGATGCAAATATACTCCTTCTGTCTATTAACTGACATTGTAGAGCTTTAAAATCACCTCACTTCTCTATCAGCAACAGCACCCTCACCACCACCCCAAAGTTTCCCTGCACCCCAATGCCCACACAGGCTTTTTGGTAAGTGAAGCAAATTCAATCACATTGAGGATGTGGATTTGTTTTGATCAGGATTTGAACCTGAGTAAGATAATGGCCCATGGTGTTAGAGGTAAGGTGCTAGCATGGATATAAGATTAGTTATCTGGCAGAAAGCAGAGAGTTGGGATAAAAGGGTCCTTCTTAGGGTGCTAGCCAGTGATAAGTGATGTTCCGCAAGGCTCAGAGTTGCAACCGCAACTTTTCACTTTATATATTAACGATCTAGATGAAGGAACTGAGGGCATTCTGGCTACATTTGCAGATGATACAAAGATAGGTAGAGGGACAGGTAGCATTGAGGAGATGGGGAGGCTGCTGAAGGATTTGGACAGGTTAGGAGACTGGGCAAAGAAGTGGCAGATGCAGTACAACATGGGAAAGTGTGCGGTTATGCACTTTGGTAGGAAGGATAGACTCATGGACTATTTTCTAAATGGGGAGAAAATTCAGAAGTCTGAAGTGCAGAGAGACTTGAGAGTTCCAGTCCAGGATTCTGTCAACGTAATCTTGCAGGTTGAGTCAGTAGTAAGGAAAGCAAATGCAATGATGGCATTTATTTTGAGAAGACTTGAATATAAAAACAAGGATATACTTCTGAGGCTCCATAAGGCTCTGGTTAGACCACATTTGGAGTATTGTGGCAGATTTGGGGCATCGTATCTCAGGAAGAATGTACTGGCCTTGGAGCGTGTTCAGAAGAAGTTCATAATAATGGTCCCAGGAATGAAAAGCTTAGCATATGAGGAATGTTTGAGGACTCTGGGACTATATTTGATGGGGTTTAGAAGGATGAGGGCTGGCTCAAATTGAAACTTACAGAATATGGAATAGCCCGAACAGATGTTGGGAAGATGTTTCCATTGGTAGGAGAGAGTAGGGACCGAAGGCACAGCCTTAGAGTAAAGGGAAGATCTTTTAGAACGGAGATAAGAAGAAACTTCTTCAGCCAGAAAGTGGTGAATCTGTGGAATTCATTGCCATAGATTGCTGTGGAGGCCAGGTCATTGAATATATTTAAGGCTGAGATAGATAGGTTCATGTGTATCAAGGAAATTAAGGGCTACAGGGAGAAAGTGGGTGAATGATGTTAGAAACTTATCAGTCATGATTGAATGGCAGAGCAGGCTCGATGGCCTGAATGGCCCAATTTCTGCTCCTCTCTCTTATGGCCATATGGTCTTTATGGACCTGGAACTCCTTATCAATAGCACTGTTGGTGTCCCTTCACCAGATGGCCTGCACTGTTCAAGGCTCATCACCACCTTCTCAAACAGTAATTAGGAACAGGAAACGAATAAGGGCCAATCCAGTGTTGCTCGGATCCCACGAATGAATTGGTCAAAAAAATATGTAACTGGCTTTTACAGAAAACACGTTTTCATTGTTCACAAGTGCTTTTGCTTACCCTATACTCCTCCTTTATCTGTGAGGAGTTAGTCTGTGGCTCCAGTTTATTCATCTCATAATATGCAGACCTGAGCTGAGAGGCTGGAATTGCTGTATCTCCACACAAACAGGCCTCCAGGATAGCATCATGGATGAACACATACTGCTCCTGTTGAGTTTGAGAAGAGAGAGTGCATGCAATTTTCAATCAAAGTGGAATCATTTTATGTGCAGGAATTAATGATTCAAAAAGGCTTTTCACAGCTGCATTTTCTGAACACCAAGTTTAATGATTTGTTGCTGAGTAAGATGTAATTCATATCACAGCAAATGATCTGGAATGGTTTCAGTGTACATTAAGCAATAAACTACGGCACAATAATATCCTCAAACATAGTACATCTGATTTTTATTATCCATTCACTGCAATACTACTTTCACATTCTTTAACTATTTGACTGCTGAATAATCATATTGTCAGACAAAACCCTCCACCTTCCTGTACAAGAAACAGTCATCATTTCTCAGCTGTAGAATTGTGCAGAGCACTGTCACGTAAGTGGCTCTCTAACGTAATGTTTAGGATGCGATTGGCAGTAAGTCAAACTGCCAGTGCTGTTACAAAACAGATTGTAGAGTGTTTCATCTGACCTTTCCTCTCTCCTTCCAGTGCAAAAGCAATCATCCATTATTAGAAATGTTATCATCATAGGGAGCTAAGGATTATCTTCTTGGAGTCCAGTTTGACCTGAGTTCTTTGCAAATATTAATATCACCAAAACCAAACAAAGAACTTGCCTTCAAGAACTCAATCCTCATTTGTATAGGAGTCAAATTTAGGCAAACCCTTAGTGCCCATTTTTAACTATCACAAAGACCCCACCATGCTTGCAAACTACCATCCTAACATACTATTTCTTTCCAAAGACTTTAAACACACTGGGTTTTTGAACTCTGTTCCCATTTTTCATAGGGGTGGCACGGTGGCTCAGTGGTTAGCACTGCTGCCTCACAGCGCCAGGGACCCAGGTTCGGTTCCAGCCTTGGGTGACTGTGTGAAGTTTGCACATTCTCCCCGTATCTGTGTGGGTTTCCTCCGGGTGCTCTGGTTTCCTCCCACAGTCCAAAGATGTGCAGGCTAGGTGAATTGGCCATTCTAAATTGCCCATAGTGTTAGGTGCGTTAGTCAGAGGGAAATGGGTCTGGCTGGGTTACTCTTCGGAGGGTCAGTGTGGAGTTTAGAATAGATTACTTACAGTGTGGAAACAGGCCCTTCAGCCCAACAAGTCCACACCGATCCGCCGAAGTACAACCCACCCACACCCATTCCCCCCTACATTAACCCCTTCGCCTAACACTACAGGCAATTTAGCATGGCCAATTCACCTAACCTGCACATTTTTGGACTGTGGAAGGAAACCGGAGCACCCGGAGGAAACCCACACAGACATGGGAGAATGTGCAAACTCCACACAGTCAGTCCCCTGAGGCGCTATGAGGCAGCAGTGCTAACCACTGTGCCACCGTGCCGCCCACCACTTGTTGGGCCGAAGGGCCTGTTTCCACATTGTAAGGAATCTAATCTAATCTAAACTCCATGCCTGAATCTCTACCATCAGTTTTCTGCCCTTGTCACAGTACTAATAATGACAGAAAGTGAGGATTGCAGATGCTGGAGATCAGAGTTGAAAAGTGTGGCGATGGAAAAGCACAACAGGTCAGGCAGCATCCGAGGAGCAGGAGAGTTGATGCTTCGGACATAAGGACATCCTATGTGACTGTGACACAGGTAAATTTCCCATCTTAGTCCTTCTTAACAACCCCTGGTTACACTATACTTCCATACCCCTCTAATGCCTCTCCATTGTTATCAAGCTGGGTGGAACTGCTCTCTGTGGTTCCATTCTTAACCATTTAACTATCATTAGACGGTCACTTGCAATGGCTTCATGTCTTGCTGCTGCACCACTACCTTTCATTCCCTAAGAATCTGTCCTTGCCCTCTCCTATTTCTCATTTGCATGATGCCCCACAACAACAACACCAGATGGCACCCAGTTGTACCTCAGCACCATGCCTCCTCACTCTACTACTACTAAATTATTTAACTGTTCATAATAAATATAGAACCATGAAATATACGTGCAGAGTTAGGCCATTCAGCCCATTGAGTCTACTCCTCTATGCTATGAAATCATGGTTGATTTGATAATGCACAACTCCACTTTTCTGCCTTTTGCATAACATTGACCCCCATACTGATTAAAAATCGGTCTCTCTCAGCCTTGAATATACTTAACAACATAGCCTCTTGGTAGTAAAGGATTTTACAGATTCACTCCACTCCGAGAAGAAATTTCTCCTCATTGCTGTCTTGACCGGATGACATGTTCATTTGAGATTCTGCTCTTTTGTCTGAGAATCTCCCACAAGGAGAAACAACTTCTCTTCATCTTATTAGGATCCACCCCCAAATTCTTCTTCTCTCGTGATAGGGATGGGCAATAACTGCTGGTATAGCCAATGATACCCCCATTCTATGAATGATTAAAAATGACTCGTAAACAATATAGATGGAGGTTAAGTCTTAAAAGGATCCTGTGGATTTAGTACCTCTGTCTGGACCATGTTGACCCTGCGTGAGCGGAGTTCCCTGACACAGTTGTAAATATCAACAACCCCTTCTCTATCCGCCATGTCCAACATGATGTCAATGACCATAAAGCAGCCTGTTCTTCCTGCTCCAGCACTGAAAGACAGAGAGAGAAAATTAATATGAGCTCATTGTTCCCAGCCTGTCAGAAACACTCAAACACTGCATATTCTAAATGTGATAGAATTACCAATTCTTACTTTTTTTTAAAAACCCTGTAATGCCTGTAGAATGAATACAATTTATGACAAACTAAATCATCCCAGATCTGTTAATGGTCTTCATTAATTTGGACATTGTCAGGTGGGCACAATTTATCAGTGCATTATTCTCTTCTCAACTTGAGATGTTTCTTGGGAAAATTAAATCTGCGCAATCGCCTCACATAAATCATGTACAAGAAGAAATCTTGCATTTATACAGCACCTTTCATTACCTCAGGACATTGTATAGCACTTTACTAATTAAGTACTGAAATGTAGTTCTAATGCAGGAAACGGGGAATGGGGCAATTGGCACATGGAGTATCCCACAAATACGAAATATGATAAAGATCAGATAATCTGATCAGTAACATAATAAGAAAGTGCTGGAGAAACACTGTAGGTCTGGCATCTGTTCTGAAGAAGAGTCATAGACACAGAATCTTAACTCATTTTCCTTCTCCATATATGCTGCCAACCTAGTGAGTTTCTCCAGCAATCATTGTCTTTATTTAAGATCTCCAGTGCCTACAGCATTTTATTTTTACATTAATCTGTTCAGCAATGTTAGTCGCAGGAGGCATATCTGCTCGGTCTCCAGAACATCCCGATTCTGTTTTGAAGGACAAGGGCGGCAGATATATGGGAATACCACCATCTGCAAGTTCCCCTCCAAGCCAATCAGCATCTTGATTTGGAAATACGTTGCCTTTTCTGCAGTGTTGCTGGATCCAAATCTTGGAATTCACTCCCTCATGGAGTTGTAGGGCAACCTGTCGCAAAGGGATGGCTGTGGTCCAAGAAGGCAACTCCTTCTCAAAGACAACTAGGGTTGGGCAATAAGTGCTGGCCCAGCCAATGACATCCATGAGTCAATAAAATAATTCACCACTCTACCAATTTTCATGTCATTGATGAACTTCTTGAATATACCCTAAATTTAATTCCAATTCATTCAGGTACACCACAAACAGAAAGGGCCCCAGCACCAAGCCTTGCAGAACCCCAATGGAAACAGACTTCCAGTTAGAGAAATACCCCTCAATTATCACCCTCTGCTTCCTGCCGCCCATTCAATTTTGGATCCAATGTGCTGCTGTATAATACTGCAAGCTGCTTTCAGAATGCCTATTTTAGGGCTCATTGTCAGATTTCCTTATTAATTAGTAACTGCTTTGGTGGCAAAGCCAATTCTGGGGCTACATTCCTAAGGATTATCAAACCTAAACCTTTTTGCTCAGAGATACGGACTTCTATGCTATAAGAGTCCTTAAAGGAGCACTGAAATTGAACCAAGCTGCATATTCTGCTCAAGTCCAGGACTAAGCCAGACACTTACTAGATAGTCAGTCTAACTCTCTCCCATCTGAGCTGTAATGGTTGACCTACCTGCAATGTACCACAATAGGGCCAGCACCCGCTGGATTCTTTGTCTTTACCCGCCGTACAAAGCCCAGCAGTCCTGTAGCATGGTATGGAACACCATGGTCTGGCCATCCAGTGAAGTGGAGCTGTCTAATCTCTCGAATCTCATGAGCACCTCTCTGTTAAAAGGTGAAAAAGTTAAATTAGCTACTTTCAGAAATGTGTAATTAAATCCAGGGGAAACAATGACTAGAAGGATGTAAAATATAAATATAGTAGATAAGGAGGAAGAACTTTCATAGTTCATGAGCAAATTTCACATCATTTGAAATGAAGTCAAATTACAATTAGCTTCTGATGTAATAAACATTGCAGTTACGAGATAGAACTTCGCATTTAGATAACAGAACTGAGATAGCAAGGATTTGTTTTCTGGTGGCAAAACTTCAACTAGAGAGATGAGGCAATCATATTGAAATAACAGGGATTTGCACTGAATTCACAGAGAGGTACTAGGAATCCACATTGAGATTGCAGGAATTGGATTGGGAATTCACGCCATATATAAACCATGTCAATGTAGCAATTTTGCAGTTCATTATTTTCTGGAACTCTATTAAAAGGAGGAAAAGTTGCAAATGCCTTCAGAAGAACTACAAATCTATATTTGGAAAGAAATAATTTTGATATGATGATAAAGATTCAATCACGGTAGCTCAGTGGTTAGCACTGCTGCCTCACAGCATCAGGGACCTGGGCTCGATTCCAGCCTCGGGTAACTGTCTGTGTGGAGTTTGCACATTCTTCCAGTTTGTGTGTGGGTTTCCTCCCACAGTCCAAAGATGTGCAGGTTACGTGAATGGACTATGCTAAAAAATTGCCATAGTGTTTACAGATGTGTAAGTTAGATGCATTTGTCAGAGATAAATGCAGAGTAACAGGGTAGGGGGGGTGTGGATGGGAGGGTCGGTGTGGACTTAGGCCAAATGGCCTGTTTCCACACTGTAGGGATTTTTAAAAAATTACTCTGACACTCATTAATGCACATCAGTTTGCAGGCCTTGACCTTTCAAGTTGTAATGTAAGTAACTAATCCTTTTTAATCTATTGCTTAGAAGCAATATAAATTGCTCAAGCAAACACAATGTGATCATGTGTAGATTTCACCAATAGATTTCTCCAGCCATCGGTTTGAAATCAATATTGCCCTTCATTCCAAATTTGTACATTCAAAGGGTTTACCTTCTCTACTGCAAATGTCCTTATCACATATTCGGCCAGCAGCTCTGTCTCAATGAGAGTTACTTTAATGTCTCCGTAAATTTCAGTATCATCGGGCCAATACTTGCAGCACTTCACCTGTTAGCAGAGAGCAATATTAAAGTAACCTGAGATTGCAGACTTTTCCCTCTTTTTATATTCCACACAAATTAAGAAATTGAATTTATCTTTAGAAATTTTAAAACAAGCCCTGGGAAAATGCTCAAAAATATGTCACTGATTCAGCTTCCTTTGTTAATGCAGATATGGCCTTCGGAGATGATTTGATCCATTACCTGGCAATCTCCTCAGTCTTTTTGTATTGCAGCAGAAATTTATCTCCTCACTGGTTTGAGTTGCTACTTACGTGGATTTGTGAAATTGTACTTTATCCTGCAAACTTTACACAAAAGCAAGTGTCGAAAACATTGCAGTTCAGAGTACTTGCAGAGATTCTTGTGCCTGAACACAAATGCATCTTTCTCCTAATCTGCAGAATCTTGACATTATTCAGATGGAAGCATTGACCTTTCTATTAATATTCCTGTAAATTTCACTGAGCTTCAATGATCTGGAAATTGGCAGTTTTCTGAGATTTAAATTATTGGTATTTTAAGTTCTCATTATTGACCTGTAATGCATTTAATTACCACATTAGATTGGAACTAGCTTCTTACACCAGATCATTCTTCTCCTTCCTTCTTGAAGTAAAAGCAAGGCTAGGGATCTCAGCAAAGCAAACACACTCCTTGTGCTGTGTGAGGAGCAGATATTCAATTCTGAATACGTACCCAAGAGTGGATGAATTTTATTAGCAAAAGCTATGCTTTTAATGAATTGTTTTATTGTAAGATATTAAAAGGGTCCTCATTTCAGCCCCGGTGTAAGTCAAAAGCTGCTCTTGATTTCACTGAAAGGCCATAATCTTTAGAATAGCTCACAAGCTTCTGCTAAACCCTTCAGGCTTGGTTAGATGTAATCAACATGGAGTTTTAAAATGAAACCCATCCCAGTTCTGTCTTCCCTTCATTTCAGGCACCCACTGAAGCATTAAGCTCCCTACTGCTGAGTTTGGTTTTCTTATGCCAAAGGCCTTTTAGCATCTTGGTGCCTAGTGTGGTGTTGCCCTGATTGTCACTGCTGGCACCTCATGGTATCTACCACCTCAGCCAGGTGGAAGGCTTGTTTGAGGCATTTCACTACCACCATGACAAATCCTCTTTTGCCAATACTGTGTCAGGGCCTGTCTAATAATCAGTGGCAGAGGATAGATCACTTTATAGAAGAAAACAATGTTCTTTGTTAACTAGATGAATTATTACATGATAGCAGGAAGAACAATTACATCACAATTAAGGCATAATTACTGGGATTCTCAGGAGCAGTGTGGAATATCTTTGCTCCCTATGATAGTGTGGACCTCACTGTTCCTACCCAAAGGCTACATGTGACATTATCAGAATGGATGGAGCTCAATGTATCGACAACATTAACTCCTTTGGAACTAGCATCTTCTACAATACATAGTTTTCTGATGCAGTGCAGCTAGAACGGCTGCTTTATATGTAAAAGTTCACTGCAGAAAGTGGTTTCTCCAGCAATCTGACCTTAACAGAATAAGGTGTTATGGTTGACTCCTAATGAAGTTTCCTTCAACTCTTCTGATCTTCACGCCTGCTCAGGTTTTCTTGGATAGATGCTCAGCCACTGATAGTTTACATTGGTTGGTCAACATGGTAAATGCTAGAGGTCGGCGGAGAGTTTGCCCCCAATGTCCATTGATTCCAGTTCTGCTAGGGCTCCTTGGTATTATACTCAGTCAAAACCCTTGATTCAAGGGTTGTCACTCTCACTTCATCGCTGGAATTCAACTCTTTTATCATGTTTGAACCAAGACTGTAATAAGGACAAAAGGCTCCGGTGGAACCCAACTGGGTGTCACTAAGCAGGTTATTGCTGAGCACCTATTGTTTGATAGTGCTGTTGTTGACACCTTCTATCACTTTACCTCTGATTGAGAGTAGACTGAGCGGCCTGTAATTAGCTGAGTTGGATTTGTCCTACTTTTTGTGCATAGGACATACCTGGGTAATTTTCCACATTGTCTGGTAGATGCCAATGTTGTAACTGGGGTGGAACAACTCAGCCAGGGGGACAGCAAATTCTAGAGATCAAATCTCTAGTACTATTGCCAGAATGCTGTCAGGGCTAATAGCCTCTGCACTATCCAGTATCTCTGACCATTTCTTGATATTACACGGGGTGAATCAAATTTACTGAAAACTGGTATCTGTGATGCTTGGAAGCACTGGAAACATTGGGATGAATAATCAACTCAGCACTTCTCGATGAAGATTGCTGTGAATGGTTCAGTCTTGCATTTTCCACTGATTTGTTGAGTTCTTCAATTATTGAGGATGGAGATATTTATGGAGCTTCCTCCTCCAATAGTTATTTGGTTGTCCACCACCATTCACAAGTGGATGCGACAGGACTACAGAACTTCAATCTGATCCATTGGCTGTAGGATCATTTAGCTCTGTCTATCACATGCTGCTTATTCTGTTTAGCATACAAGTAATCCTGTTTGTATAAACACCAGGTTGACACCTCATTTTTAGACGTGCTCGGTGCTAATGTCCTCCTGCACTCTCCATTGAACCAGCATTGATCCCCTGGTTGGATGGTAAGGGTTGAGTGGGGATATGCCTGACCATGAGGTTGCAGATGGGTTGGAGTACAGTCCTTTTGTTAATGACCCACAAGGCCTCATTGATGTCCAGTCTTGAGCTACGACATCAGTTTGAAGTTTGTCCTATTTAGCACAGTGATAATGCCACTCAACACATTATTCTCAATATGAATGTGGGACATTGTCTCAACAGTGGTCGCTCTTACCGATACTGTCATGGATAGATGCAGTTGCAGTCTGCTATGCCGTTTAGGACCCGACCAGCTCAATCAGTGGTACTGTTGCTGAGTCACTCTTAATGGTGGACATCCAAATCCCCCACCCAGAGTACATTTTGTGACTTTGCCACTCTCAGTGCTTTCTCCAGCTGTTGTTCAACATGGTGGAGTACTGATTCATCAACTAATGGAGGATGGTATATGGTAATCAGAAAGAGGTTTCCTTGACTACATTTAACCTGAAGCCATGAGACTTCTTGGAGTCTGGAGTCAATGTTGAGGACTCGCAGGGAAATTCTGTCCCTACTGTATACAACTGTGCCATCAGTCTTAGCATCTTGGAGTTCCTTTTGCAGAGGGAATCCATGTCTTGTGGGATTTGTATGTAGCTGTCTAAGCTTCAACATCTCCCCTTAACCCAGAAAGGTGCTTTTCCACAGCTTGAATGTTTTGATCATTCTGTTGGTGGGACAGGACATATCCAGGGATGGTGGTGTCTGCGACATTGCCTGTAAGATATGATTCTGTGATTGTGACTATATCAGGCTGTTTCTTGACTAGTTTGTGATACAGCTCTCCCAGTTTTGGTACTAGCCTCCAGATGTTAAGAAGGACCACATTGCAGTGTCAACAGGACTGCTTCTGCTGTTGTCTTTTCTGGTGCTTGGGCCAATGCCAGGTGATCCGACCGGTTTCATTAATGTTGAGACTTCAGAGGCAGCTGAGAATCAGCTAAATTATTGTGGATCTGGAGTCACGTGTAGGCCAAATCAGATGAGGTTGGCAGATTTCCTTCCCTGAAAGACATTAGTGTGCCAGGTGGTCCAAATCCATTTGTACATAGGTGAAGGCAGGCTCGATGGGCTAAAGGGCCTCTTCTTCACTATATTAGTCTCAATGACAATGTAATAAATGAGGGGAGTTTATGATGAGCTGATTTCCTCATTAATTATTTCAACTGTCAAAACAAAATAACTACTATAGGAATAGTGGACTCTCCAAAGTACTGCAAAAAACACTTTAATTGATCACTCTTGAGCATAAAATGGAACAATAAACAGTGACTGAAAAAGACTGATAAGGTACAAGGTTTAAATCTCAATTCAATGCATTTGCCCCTTATAAGCCCTGCAGGCTGACACACTGCTGCCAAAACAGCAATCAAAAAACTCTTCACCAGGCAGATGCTATTTAAAAACAGCAAATTGCCGTCAGCGTATTGATTAGCAGCAAGGTTTTCATTAGCGTGTCATTAGGACGTTACTTGCACTGATCCAGCCAATAAGGTTTCTTCATTAATTAGACTATTAAACTTTAATTTTTCAACAAATTACAGCCATGAAAATAGAAAATGAAAACCGTTGTTCTATTATACAGTTCCCTAAATGACTTTGATGTTGCACATAGTCTCCTGCTGAAGGTTGGGCACTTTCACTGCTACATCTAATTATTTTGCTCCATAATTGGACAACTTGTCCATCAGTCACCATTGAACCTCCAGCAGCAATAGAAGTACATTCCGAGTGGAGTGATACAAAAAACAAATCGTTTAATTTAAGAATTAAAAAAAAATGTAACAGTGCACTCTGGTAAAAAGGAAGCTGTTTGAAATCTGATCTCATCAAGTCAGAATATTCTGGAAAGGCAGGGTAGGTTGAAAGATCGTCAGAAAGAGTGACAGGTTAATATTTGAAAAGCTATCAGGTAACCATTGAAATTACAGACCACAAAGTGGCAATTTGACTGTTGTGGCAGTGGCTGTGTTAGCTTTTCATTTGGAGTTTGCAACTGCAATCCCCTCACCCTTGGAAAATGCACAGATCATCAAGTAATAAACACAGGGAGAAACACACTTTAGAAGCCATCATATGATTGATCCTTCTTACAACAGAAAGAAAAATATTGCGTACTGGTCGTTCTGCCATAACATGTGTTTCATTAACATGAATCTGCAATAATACGATTGACAAATTGGGGACACTGTTTCCAAAGCACAAACTTTTAAAACATGTGTTGGCTGTAACATGATTATACCGCTAACACATTAAGCACTATTTCTAAAGTGAGATTATTCTATAACACAGGGTTATACAAGAATGCAACTGTCATGTTATAGACGAACTACCTGTATTCAGAGGCAGTGGGGCTGATTTTTTTCAAAGATTATTAATTTTGATGAGATCCATGGAGAGTTTCTCTTTGTCTGAACATTCCCACTTCTGACCTTATGACGGAGGGAAGAATGTTGGTGAAGCATCTGAATGTCGGATCTAGAACATTACCCTGAGGAACTCAGAGTTCTTGCGGTGTAGTGGTAATGTCCCTACCTCTGAGGCCAGGTTCAACTCTCACCTGCTCCAGAGATGTGTAATATCATCTCTCTGAATATGTCGATTAGGAAAATAACTACCTGAGGAACCCCTGCAGAGACATCTGGGAGCTAAAATGATTGATCCATAACAACCACAATTATCTTCCTTTGGGGGTGATTCTAATTACTGCAAATATTCCCCTGATTCGCGTATTGAGAGGGCTCCTTGATGCCACACTCAGTTAGATATGGCCTTGCTTTCATGCGTGGTCATTCTGTCTTCTGGAGCCCAGTTCACTTGCTCATGTTTGGAGCAAGGTTGCTATGGGATGGGGAACTGAGTGCCATCTCCGTTGTCTGGCTAGCTGATTTGCAATGCAGACCGATGCCAAAAGCATGGGGTTCAATTCCCGCACCAGCTTAAGTACCATGAAGATCCCACCTCCTCAGCCTCTTCCCACACCTAAGGTGTGGTGGCCCTCAGGTTACCCTACCACCAGTCATCTCTCTCTCTCTCTCTCTCTCTCTCTCTCTCTCTCTAATGAGAGAGCATCCCTATAGTCCAGTAAGAATATTCGCAACTTCACCTTTACCTTTTTTCCCTCTGGAGCACATATTTTCAGTAGTATTGTACTGTAAATAAAATCTGTCCAACATTTTCACTTAACACAACCCCTTCATCCTAGAAATCAGACAAGACCTTTTGAACTGCTTCTAATGCAGTGACATCCTTTCTGAAGAAAGAAATGTTTCAACCTGTCCCCACAGCAACAACAAAATCCAGTGCAAAGTTTGAAAGTGATAGGATTCTTTTCAGAAAAAACTAGCATATTAATAAAAATTCCATAAATGTATAAAACATTCAAAAAATGCCTTTACAGAAATGAAACCCATCACCACATTATAATAAAGGCTTATCTAGTGAGTATTTAAGAGCAACTGCTTGCAGGTTCCCTTATCAAAGATCATTCTATGAAAAACACTAAATCCCAACGAAAATTCTTTTCAATTATCCTGGATGAAAGTGTTTACAAAAAAAAAAATATTTGGAGGCTTCAAGCAGATTTTTGCAGAAAATGGATGCAAACACTTTATCTAATAAATGTTGAAATGAGTGAAATCACAACCAGAATTTAATTGGTTGAGATTGCTGTTCTTCTGTCCTCTCCAATTTCAAAGCTCCTTGAGAGGTCATCGAGCACTTGGTCTCACAGCTATTTTATTTCCTTAAAACTACTCCCCCACCTCAATGTATTGAATGTGCTAATATTTCTATCCAAATGCATAGCAATTCTAGTGACCATCATATCTACCAAGATCTGAGGCCATGGATTAATGTCTCCAATAACATTGTGACAAAGACATACAAGTTAGTTTTGTTCGTTGTTTTTCTTGCTGGAAAGGTCCATACCAATTGAAAGGATTTTTGAAATTCTGATAGGTTTGATGTAACAAGTACTGCACAAAGCATGCACTTACCCACCAAAGCAATATCTGAGACTTCAACACTGAGATTTCACACCACGCAGATAATTCATTAGGTTTCTCTGCTGGCTCTTATTAATTTAATGAAAGGAAAATACTAATGGTTTCCCTGCAGCTTTAAATCTGTTGGACTGTATGGAATTCTGTTTTGTCATTTCCATCAATATCATGAACCATTGTCAAATATTAAAAATAAATCAGATTTCCAGCATTTTTAATGTCATTACTATAACTAGGAGTTGTCAGATAAGATTAGTTACTGGGCTCGCAGCACCGTACTGCAGTTGGGGTAAGAAAGATGCCTCAGTTCCTTTTGGGCCTGTGGCAATCTGACATTCCCAAATGTACCTTTGATTTGTGGATTGCCCTCGAGTTTTCGATTGGCAATTCAGTGCCAAAGGTGTGGTTTTGCTACCAGCTTGCAAGATTTCATTTTCACACACATTTTATTAATCACAAGAAAACAGGGTTAAGGCATTGTCAGAGTTGGTCTTGCTCTTGAGGTGGAATCTGACTGACAGAAATGGGTAACTTATTAAGAATAACTAAGTACCCTTCCTTCCCGAGTTTGAAGTCTGGTGGATAACAGGCATTTTAATCTTTGTGCCTGGAGCTGTGGGGATCAGAGGGCTAGGGCTGAGATTATAGGTTGGCCCTCCACACTGGTAATCTGACAGCTGTAGCCATACCTATTTGAGACAATACAAGAAATCTTCAGACAATACCTACACTTGGATGTGCCGTTTCATCCTCTGTCCTGCACCAGTGATAGCCACCTCTTGTGCTAGCGTTCAGTTATCCATAACATTCGGTGCTCTGATTGCCTCTTCTGCTGCAGAGTCGGCACCCCTAACCCCAGCCTATCCCTAGTTGGACCATTGGCTCACAGAGTTTGCATATCGACCCAAAGCCCAAAACATTTTGAAGTTGGGAACATTTCAACCAGAGATTGCACTCCAATGGGCCTTTGCTGACTGACTTACAGAGTCCAAGCAATCAAATTCAGAGGAGTTGTAGGTCCTCAGAATATTTAGAACAATAAGAAAGTGAAAAAGAGATGGAAATATAGGCATTAAAACAGTAAATCTGAGGATTTCTGGAACCAAGAGTCACTGCAGATCTGCGAAGATAATAGAGATGGAAATTCAGGATGTCAACAGCAGAGTTTTATATGAGTTGAAATTCACAAGGCACGGAGGATGATTGTGACATAGGATGTAGGACTTTGACTTAGAAGCAGGAGTAGGTCATTCGACCCTTCACACTTCACCATTCAATAAGGTTTTGAATGAACTGATTCCGGGTGACACTAGTGTCAGTAAAGACTTCATCACGAGATGGACTCAACTAATAGTGATATGCCTGAAGAGTAAGTAGATTCTATGGTTAGAAGCAGAGTCCAGTATTAAACAGGAAAACAAGACTGCCAACAGTTTAATTTAGTCTGACATGGTTATTAGGGAAGTGAAGGGGTTGAATGGTGATGGGACATCTGTGATGGGGTCACTGGTAATTGCTTCAGCTTTTCCTTTGTTTAGTCAGAGAAGATAGATTATCTCTGTGTGAATGCTGGACAGCCAGTGTGATGACACGATGAAGGTTTTCAGAGAGATATTGGAGAGAAAAAGAGTTGATAGTCATCAGCAGACAAATGGAAGTGACTGTCCATGGAGGTCATTTTAAATTAACCCAGTCAGGGAGAGACTGACAGGTTTAAATGATTGATTAATTTCCATAATCTTGCTTTCCACTGAGGAAAACCAATGAATATGATCCCAGTAGGTTTCACCCGACCAGGTAGCATTGCCAATGGACAGTATGGTGATGAAAAAGGGGGGCAACTTTGGATGGACCTATAATAACGGACTAGACAGGTATGAAGGGATTGTCTAATGAGTGGAAATTGAACAGGTCAGACCTGTGCTCATTGCAGTTTTGGAGAGTGAGAAGAAGAGATGTTTTGGAAATGTAAAAGATTCTTAGGGGAAGGCAAATGCAGTAAGGTTGTCTCCCCATATGGGATGGTTTAAGAACTGATGGCATAATCTCAGAGTAAGGGATTACACATTACAGACAAAGATGAGAAGGAATTTCTTCTCTCAGAGGGTACTGGATCTGTATATTGATAATTTTTCTATTCAGCATATATTTGGTATGGAAAGATCCTTGAGAAATTGTGCTAAGAAGAAAATTCTAATAAATGTTTCTCAGGCAGCTGATACCACAGGTTACAATGGGCCTGATACACAAAATAATGATTCGCTAGATACTGAGATGATAGCTTTTCAAAGGTTCCTGAAATATGCCATTTCACCATCTGAGCAAACAGCAGGTACTGATGAGCTCTCCATTAAACCAAATATATTTTACTGCTAAACATATTGAAAAATCATTAAGTAAAATTGCCACTTGAGGTTTTGCAGTAATAGGAATGTTGGCAGAGGCAGCAGATGGATCTTTGTTAACAGTCTATCAGAGGTTTTAGTCCCAGCACAATTGGGGCAGATGTGAGCAGCTGTGTGATATGCTATTCGATAAATGGGTTATGGCATCTCATGTGGGTTCATTATATGAAAACAGCCAAAACAGAGCTTCTGTATGACTTAAACAGCCGCAATAGACAGGGCAGCTGGCACAGGGAAATCTCTCAGACAACCTTCCTTCACAAATGCCATACAAACAGGGAACTGTGTCCATATTCATGAGCAACATTTTGAACATGACAGGCAGTGACAGATGAGCCAAATCCCAGCATAAAGTTCCTGAACGTCCTGAATCATTGGCAGCAGGTGCACATCCACCTTCGGGAATCTCATACCAGGACACTGCTCCATTAGTAATATTGAAAAATTGTTTAGGGAGTACAGGTGGGCTAGGAGAGAGAAATATTAACTCACAGACACAATCTAGATGGAAAAACAGCTCAGATTTGCCTAGTAGGAGAGATGTTGCTAGTTTTTGGACTGCCCTTTCAGTTGCCAATTTTTCCTCACTGTGGTGTTAAGATTTGATTGATAAGCTCGATCATGTAGTGTTACAAAACTGTGTTTTTAATAAGTTCACTTCTTGCAAATCAGAAACTAAAAAAAAAACGTGAAGAGGGCACTGAGGACAGTTTATGTCTCCATCATGATGTGCAAACCTTATTACAACTACATAGTTCTTCTTTGTGGCTTTTGTCTGCCTAGTTGATGCTCCATGAATACAAATCTGAAAATGGAAATCTGTTTTATTGAGAGGTTTCATCGCATGCTTCAGGCCACTCCATATCCAACAACCTGCTCAGAAAACTCTGCTCCCATTTTGACTGCTCTGACAAATACCACCACAGCAGTTGAGACAATCTCAGCATTCTAAAACAACAACCCACAACACTCTAAACGAAAGGTTCATCTGGCCTAGTCCCACATGGTAATGGACACTTTACAAAGTCCCTGGATGTAGATCAACAACTTCATCAAAACCAAACAGCTCATCCTTGAACCATGTTGTATTTATTTACCCAGGATTTGTCCATTAGTTTTGAGATATATTATTGACACAGATTACCAAACAGTGACAAAAACATTAGCACTGCCACCGTTAATAAATAGAAGTAATAATGTAACCAAGTAACTAAATAGATGCATGTGCAGGTTAATTTTACATCTATATTAGATTGAAATTGAGCTTCATCAAATTACACCCTGACCTAAATAATTCTGCTTCAGGCGAATGTTTTTGGTTGAGCCAAAAATAGTCACTTAAGACTCAGAAAACTGGTGTAACTGTCATTCTCTGCTTTTTACCCAAGGCTCTTCTGAAAATGTGCTGGTAAGATGGAACCCCACCCCAACAACTGTTCAAATCTTTCTCTCAAAGAAACTCTCTCAGCCTGGTTAGACCTTTGAGGCCTTTGGAAGTAAAATTTGTCACTGTTTCATCAGTTTATCTCTCGTTGGATATAAAATTCCAGCAGGAAGAATTTGCAGGTTGTTCTGGCATCATGTGCCCATGAACACTGACCCCTGTGATGAAGGGCTTTTGCCTGAAATGTCGATTTTCCTGCTCCTCAGGTGCTGCCTGACTGCTGTGCTTTTCCAGCATCACTCTAATCTTAACCTTGTGACGATATCACTTGGGATGCTCTGTTGTAAATAGAGGTATGGTTAAGTGATGTCACCCCCCCCACTTCCAGGTCGCAGTTGGGGGTGCAAGCCCCTATTGAGGACTCAAGCTCAAAGGTTAAGGCTGAAGGTCCTTTGTTATACCACCAAAGGTTTTACATGAGATGTTAATATTAAGATGTTTGCTGATGACACCATCATTGTAGGGAAGATCTCAAACAATGACAAGACAGAATGTAAGAAAGAGATTGAGAGCTTAGCAGCATGGTGTAAAGTCAACAATCTCTCCCTCAGTGTCAGCAAAATGAAGAAGCTGGTCATTGTTTGCATCAATGTTGCTGAGGTGGAGATGGTCAAGAATGCAAAGTTCCTGGGAGTGATGATCACTAACAATCTGCCCTGTCCACCCAGACTGACATAACGGTCAAAAAAGTACAACAACAACAATGACAACATCCCTCCTTACTCAGGAAGCTAAATAAATTCAGCATGTCCACAAAGACTCTTACTAATTTTTATAGATGCCCCACAGAAAGCATCCTATGTGGGTGCAGAGTGTGGTATGGCCACTGCTCTTCCCAAGACTGCAAGAAACTACAGAGAGTCATGAACATAACCCAGTCCATCACATAAACCAGTCTTACATCTGTTGATTCCATCTATATTTCTCACCAACACAAACACAATCAAAGACCTCTCCCACCCCAGTTATACTCTCTTCCACACCCTTCCGCTAGACAGACAATACAAAAATTTGAATACATGTATGAATAGATTCAAGAACAGCTTCTTCAAGAACAGTTATCAGACTTTTAGATGGACCTCATAAATGTTAATTCTGATCTCTCTCTCTCTCTGCACCTTCTCTGCAGCTGTAACACTGTCTTCTACCCTGATGTACTTTGCATGGTACTCTGTGCCTGTACAGCACGCAAAACAACTTTTCACTGTATCTCAGTACATGTGACAACAATAAAACAATCAATCAATTAATCGATCGACTGGTACAGTTTTGAAAAATGGAGGCATCCCTGATGTCCTACTAACTACTTCAATCAACAGATTTCAACAATAGATTGTCTGGTCATTATTGAATTTTTGTTTATGGGAGTTAGCCATGTGAAAATTGGCTGTTATATTTCCGACATCAGCAAAGTGATGTTAAAAAGTACTTATTTGACCATGAAGTGCTCTGGGAAGGCCTGTGTGAAAGGTGAAATATAAATTCAAGTTCAAATTCAGAGGAGACAGTGGCATAGAGTTAATGTTTTCCTCAGATGGCCAGACTGATCTGGGATTAGGGGTTCACATCAGCTTTGAAGGTGGTGACATTTAAATTCAATTAACAAATATTGAACTGAAATCTTGTCTTGGTAATGACAGTTTGAAAATATTGTTGATTGCTGGAAAAACTCATCTGGCCCACTAATGTCCTTTGGGACCTAATGCTTTACCTGATCTGGCCTACAAGTGACTCCAGGCCTACAGGATGTGATTGATTCTAATTGCCTCTGAAATGATCTAGGCAAGCTAATCTGTTCATAGGCTGACCTTGCCAGTGATGTCTACATTCCATTAAAAGAATAAAATAATTGTATCTTTTTTATTTGACACAAACGGTTAGGGTGGCATGGTGGCTCAGTAGTTAGCACTGCTGCCTCACAGTGCCAGGGACTTGGTGTCAATTCCTGCCTCAGGCAACTGTGCGGAGTTTGCACATTCTCCCCGTGTCTGCGTGGGTTTCCTCTGGGTGCTCTGGTTTCCTCCCACAGTCACAAAGATGTGCAGGTTAGGTGAATTGGCCATGCTAAATTGCCCATAGTGTTAGGTGGATTAGTCAGGGGTAAATGTAGGGGAATGGGTTTGGGGTCCTCTTCGGAGGGTCGGTGTGGACTTGTTGGGCTGAAGGGCTTGTTTCCATACTGTAGGGCATCTAATCTAATCACAAATATGAACAACTAACCACCCATTAAGTTGGAGTCTCAACTCTAACAAACTGAACTTGACACAATAAGCTCTAAATCTCTGTGGCTGCTACCAGTCCTGCTAAGTCACACCAACACAATATATTTTTATGCAGAATCCCTCCTTCTGTTTCCAACCCAATGCCTCCTGCACATTGACAGCTAAATGGATCAAACGCAAGAACAATGGATTGTGTGCTCAAACACTCATAAACCATTACTCAGGAAAGAAGAAACAGTTACTTCTTGAAAGGGAGGGGTGATTCCTGGAACCAAGGCACAATACAGGAGGGACAGGAACAAGACTGAAACACATAGAAGCATCAGTTAGACATAAATGTCTCTGTCAAACCCTTGTAAAGCAAGATGGAAATCCAGACTCTGTGTGATATACTCACTCTTCCAACTTCCACCAAGTTTGTAACCATGACGATGGTGGCTGAGTTTTCTTGCCAGATCATCCTCCAAAAATCGTAGACAGTCTCTTGCATTGGTCCTGCACATAGACAAAGGGATTTAAAACTCAACTACGTGACAAAAAAAAATTGATCGAAACAGACACTTCCATTCCACACTCAGAGCGATCAGAACTGGCCTGACAGTGAGACCAGAGATCAGATTCCAATCTCCCGAGGGATTAGGCTTTCATTGTGAAAAATGCTAGAGGTAAAAGATATGGTTCTAACCATATTTTAAAATAAATCTTGGATGTCAATGAAAACAGAATTGCAGTTAAAGACTCATTATTTTACAGCCCCACATAGATTCAAGGTTTCCTTTATATCCATTACAGGAATTTAGGTTTCCTTGAGACCTCATTTTTCTAAACTCCGATGAGTATAATCCTAACTGATCCAGACTGATTGGTGGGCTATGGTCTATAAGTTCACCTGGCAATTCATGCTGACAGTTTACCTAAATGGCCATACTCCATTTTGTCAGTTTGAAGTAATTTTACTTTTCATTGATTGACCAGGATATTTTACAGAGTGTTAAAATGGAGCAAGCAACAGAGCCCAACATTGCAGGAGTCAATGCTGTAGTTGCCTCATCATGTCTATTTCAATGGCCATCCAAATTAATCTATTCCATCATTTGATTGTGTTTTGCAGACAACCTAGGAATAATCTGAGAATCTGCTAAAATAGGAACAAAAGAAATGTTGCATGAGGTAACGATCCTGAAACGGTTAATTTTGGAGACAGCATTAAGCTCCAAACCAATTGGATGAAGTCATACAGGTTTGAATGGTGGTAAGGCAGAATATATTTGTGCAGACCTCTATCCAGTCTCCACGTAGCCTTAATCACATTGTGTCTCATAATAATGTAAGTGCTTTGAATGAATCTGTTTGAACAAGTTATGACACAGCTCTGGTGGGATTCAAACTTGGGCCTTCTGACCCAGAAGCAGGGATACTACCACTGTGTCACAAAGGCCCTTTTTTGATTAATGCATCTAATTGCCACCATACAATAAACTATATCTTGTTAAGACAAGAGACCATCCTTGTTACAATTTAGAAGTGGCTGTTCGTTTACCAGTATAAACCAAATAAGCATTTAGATGCAATCAAGGAAATAGGAATGTCCTTTTATCCATAAAGACCATAAGAAATAGGAGCAGGAGCAGGCATTAGACTCCTTGATGGCTTTGCCATCCAGTAAGGTCGTGCTGGTCTGGTTGTGGTGTCAAATCCATTCTCCAGGCTGATGCTGATAATCCCAGGCACCCCTGTCAATCAAAGATCGATCTAACTCTACCTTGAATGTGTTCAATATCACAATATCAATATCTACTACTATCTTGGGAACAAGGTATCAAAGATTAATAACCCTCTGAGGGAAGAAATCCCTCCTCATCTCCACTTTAAATGGAAGACTCCTTACTCAGAAATTTGATTCCTCAAACTTCCTCTCAGCATCTGCCCCACCAAGACCCTGCAGAATTGTATACATGCCAAGAGGATCATAGAATCCCTACTGTGTGGAAACAGGCCTTTGGTCCAACAGGTCCACAGCAACCCTCCAAGACCCATTCATCTACATTTACCCCTGACAAATCACTTAACTTACACATCCCTGAACACTATGGGCAATTTAGCATGGCCAATTCACCTAACCTGCAAACCTACGGATTGGGAGGACACCAGAGCATCAGAGGAAACCCACGCAGACAGTTGCCCAAGGGTGGAACCGAACCCAGGTCCCTGGTGTTGTAAGGTAGCAGTGCTAACCACTGAGCCACTGTATTGAGCCACTATGCCATCATTAGGGATTATAATATATAGTGGATCAGTTAACCAAGAGGAAATAGGAAAATTAGGTTATTTTCAGATTTACAAATTGAAAAACAGTAGGTTAAGGATTAATGCTGGGTCTTCAACTGTTTGCAATCTGTACTAATACCTTGAATTAAGCAACTGAATGTATTGGAGACAATGTTGCTGAATATGCAAAGATAGTGAGAAGATAAGTTATGAGGAGGACATAAAAACTCTGGAAAGAATAGAAGGTGATCGCTGGCTGGCTAACATTTTTTACTGTTCATCCCTAGCTGCCCTTGAGAATGTGTGGTGAGTTGCCTTCTTGAATTTAAGCTATCAATACCCTTTTCCAGAGTTTTTATGTCCTCCTCATAACTTATCTTCCCACTATCTTTGCATATTCAGCAACATTGCCTCAAATACATTCTGTTCCTTAATTCAAAATATTACTACAGATTACAAACAGTTGAAGAACCAGCATTAATCCCTTTCCCCTACTGTTTTCAGTTTGTCAATCTGAAAATAATCCTATTTCCTCTTGGTTAATTAGTCCATTATATATTATAATCCCTAATATATCTATACACACACACACACACACACACACACACACACACACACACACAATCAGCTCTTATCGTGTGTAGTAACCTTTTATGTGGCACCTTATTGAATACCTTTTGGAAAGCCAAATGCACTACATCTCCTGTTCCTCTTAATCCATCCTATTTGTCACATCCACAAAGGAATCTAATAAATTTATCAAACATTATTTCCCTTTCATAAATCCACATTTATAATCAAGTAAAATCAATGTTTGCTACTACTGACTTAATGATGGATTTCAGTATTTCCCAACAGCAGAAGTTACACTGACAGGGCCTTTCTGTTTTCCCTCCTTTTTTTGAAACTGTATTGAAACTATAGCTGCTATAAAATATTACTTCATATACAACGTACTCCTTTGAAGCACAAAGCAATTTGATTTATACATTAAAATAGAGCATCCTCGGGTAACGACGTTGGTATCATCTCTACATTTGCAATCTCCATTACAGCAAGCAAGTTAAAAATACTATATGGGTAATGCATCAATCCCCCAACTTCTTCACCTTAAGCGTTTCATTTCTGTTCCCATCTAACAAACTGTCAACACAGCCTGGATGAAACCTGCTAACTTCCTCTATACTTCTGAAAATGCTTGATATTGTTCTAAGTCCCTTGTCGATAGAGACATCACAAATGCAGTCCAATATCTTCCTCGCTCCTTATGCATGACTCCCAAACTCCTGTGGTGAAAGTTCCAATTCTTTCATTGTAGTAACAACATGATTATTCAACAGCAGGGGTTTCTAGAAATAATGAAAACCTCAGCTTGTCATGGGTCAGAAACGCTCACAAAAGTTCCATACTGCACTTCAACCCAAATTTTATTCAATAAATGAACATATTTAGCATAAGTAACCTTCCATGTAAGGAAAATTCCAAAGGGGCCATTTCTTCCTTGTGATATTCTTTATAATGCTGAAACCTCTCCAGAGCTCTCATTAACAGTCTGTCTTTGCCCTGTTGTTGTTTGATCCCAAACTGATTTACAGTGAAGTAAATTTACTCCTTGTTACCTTGCTTTCAATTGGAGAAAACTACATTTTGAAATATTTATGCTTTGCTTTCTTCTCAGAATTGACAGGATTAAGTGGTTTTGAAACTATTTTCCCTTTAAAATTGTTCTTTATAAATAGCAAAAAAATTAATAATTTCCATCTAGACTGTCTGCAAACATTCTGTCATAGTGTTATCTTTAATAAGTCTGTGATTGGGATTCGTTGTCAAGGCTTCTCTGCATCATTATGAACATTCTTTTTTTTAAGTGTTATCTGAACTTAAGATAGACATTAGTACAATTCCTGTTCTTTTGTCATTCTAAGGTAGCCTGGTCTATATTATGTTGCAGAGCTGCATTCCTTGGACGCATGCATGATCTCTATAATCAAAGAGTTCCCTATCTATCTTGGGAGCTGCATTTCAGAAGCTGCAGCAGGAAAAATATCAGATATTTATCTGCGAGGAATCATGGTTTGATTTTCCATTGTTATTTTTGGAAATGCAATGAAAATCGTAGCAATTAATGTACCACATAGTGGTGAAGTCCTATTTGAGGTGGAACTTGTGGCCCTAAGGCACACCTTGGGTGCAGTTATCTACCCTTGACTTATTCTCTGTTCAAATACTGAAGCACACTGCAAGTTGGAGATACCGCCATTCAGATGAAGTCTTTAGTGGAAATTCCTGGGGATGTAAAAATCCATCCATTCGCAGCATTTTTCTTGTTATGTAGCTCAGTACTTATCCTTCAAACATCATGAGATAATAATATTGTCACAGTTGCTTGTGTGAGCCTGCTGCATCCAAACTGTTTGCCACATTTCCTAACACAACAGGGGCCACCCTTTAAAAATAATAAAAAAGCTTTCATTGATATTGAAGCTATTTGGTCACCCTGAGGGGAGAGCACTGTGTCAATGCAAGCTCGTTCTTCCAGAATATATGGAAGGTAAAGAAAGGATGGCTTACTTGTGACTACGCTGCATTTACAAATTCTGTACAGTTCATAGTTCTAACAGAATAGATGAAGACTTCAGGCATGTACACACTACCCTTCCTGTGCTTTGTATAAAATGTATAAAAAGCCGCATTCACACTGTGTGTGATGATGATTTACTTTCGCAAGAAATGTCGCTAGGCTTGAGTTCAGCCTGCATGAGTGTATCACGGAGAAATAATACTGTAATTACACTGAAGGGAAAGGAAATGAAGGAGCAAATTAATGCAGACGCTGGAATCTGTACTGGCAACAAAAAAACTGCTTGTGATCACAGTGAGTAAGGCAGCATCCGTGGAGAGAGAGCAAACTAACATTCTGAGTCTAGATGACTCAACAGAGCTCTGGGTGCTGCCTGACCCGTTGTGATAAAGAACAAAGAACAAATAACAATACATGCCTTGTGCTTCTTTTTAAACTTCCCCCTTGCACCTTGAATCTGTGTTCCCTAGTAATTGACCCCTCCAGCCTGGGAAAAAAGCTTCATACTTTCCACTCTATCCAGTCATTCACAATCGTATCAACTTCTATCAGGTCATTCCTCGTCCTGCTGCATTCCAGTGAAAACAAACTCAGTCTACCCAACCTTTCTTCATAGCTAGAGTTCCCCATACCAGGCAACATTCCAGTAAACCTTTTCTGTACCCTTTCCAAAGCATCCACATCTTTCTGATAGTGTGGTGAACACAACAGTATGCAATATTCCAAGTGTGACCAAACTAAAGATCTGTAATACTCAATGCCCCTTCCAATGAAATGGAGGAGCTGGTGTTGGACTGGGGAGGACAAATTTAAAAATCACACAACACCAGGTTATAGTCCAACAGGTTTATTTAGAAGCACTAGCTTTCGGAGCACTGCTCCCTTATCAGGTGGCTGTAGAATGGCATCATAAGACACCGAATTTATAGAAAAAGATTACAGTGTCATGCAACTGAAATGATATGTTGAACAAACCTAGATTACTGTTAAGTCTTTCATCTTTTATAATGGGTTGCAGGTTTTGGTTTATTATTATGTAAATCCCAGAACTTCTTTTAAGTCACATTCTCAAGATAACTTAAGATTTATGAACAAAGGTGATATCACAGCTCAGACAATGCATTGAAGATATGAGGTTAGAGTCTGTATCCCAATCTTGAGTCAGACTAATTCTAGTTCCAAAGTCAGAATTTATTACATGGATTTACTGCCTGCATTGACTTCCTGTAGGTTGTGCGTTTGTTCAAAATAGAATATATCTTGCAAATATAATTCTGCCTCCAAATAAACCGGTTTGATTATAACCTGATATTGTGTGATCTTTAACCTTCCAATGAAGGCAAGCATGCCATAGGCCATTTTTAATACTTTATTTACCTGTCCTGCAACCTTCAGTGATCTGTGGACCTATACACCCAGATCCCTCTGCATATCAATACCCCGAAAGGTTCTGCCATTCACTGTATAATTCCCACCAGTATTTACCTTCCAAAATGCATCACGTCACATTTGTCCAGATTAAACTACATCTGCCATTTTCCTGCCTATGCGTCCAACTGATCTATACCCTGTTGCAACCTCTGACAATCCTCTTCACTACCTGCAACTCCACCAACCTTTGTATCGTCTGCAAATTTATGAATTAGACCAGCTACATTTACCTCAAAATCATTTATGTGGATCATGATAGCAGAGGTCACAGCACTGACCCCTGTGGAACACCATTAGTCACAATGCTCCATTCTGAAAAGCATCCTTCCACTGCTACTCTCTGTTTCTAGTGGCTAAGATGTGGAGGTGCTGGTGTTGGACCAGGGTTGGACAAGGTCAAAAATCACACAACATCAGGTTTTGGTCCAACAGGTTTATTTGAGAACACTAATTTTTGGACCGATGCTTCTTCACTACGTGGTAGTAAGACAGGAAGACCTTAGGCACAGAATTTATAAGGAAAAGATCAGAACGAAGCCAGTTCTGTGTATTGCCTGCTGACACCTGATACCATGGGACTTCTCCTTTTGTACCAGTCAGCCATGAGGGACTTTGTCGAAAGCTTTACTGAAGTCCATGTAGACAACATCAGCTGCTTTTCCATCATCAACCATCTTTGTCACCTCCTCAAAAAACTCGATCAAGTTAATGAGGCACGATCTCCCTGTACAAAACCATGCTGCCTATTGCTAATAAGTTCATTTGCTTCAGGATGCATTAGGATCTTGTCCTCGAGAATCTTTTCCAATAATTTCCCTACCACTGATGTGAGGCTCACAGGTCTGTAATTTCCTGGATTATCCCTGCTAACCTGCTTAACCAATGGGACAACATCGGCTATTTTCCAGTCCTCTGGAACTTCACCTGTGGCCAAAGAGAGTACAAAGATGTCTGTCAGTGCTCGAAGCAATTTGTTCTCGTGCCTCCCTCAATATTCTGGGATAGATCCCATCAGGACCTGATCTACCTTAATACTTTTCAAGATACACAACACCTCTTTGTTTTTAATAGCAATTTGACTTAGAAATTTGACATTCCCTTCCCTGAAATCATTTTCCACCAATTCCCTCTCTTTGGTGAATACTGACACAAAGTATTCATTTAGGATCTCACCTACCTTGTCTGGCTCCACCCATAGATTCCCTCCTTTATCATTTCCTTGGCTACCCTCTTGCTTTTCATAAATGTATAAAAAACCTTGGGATTCTCCTTAATCATGTATGTTAATGAATTTACATGACCACTTTTAGCCATTCTAGTTCCCTCGTTTAAGTTCTTGCCTATTTTCTTATATTATTCAAAAGTTGATCTCTAGCATTTCTTGTTTTCAGGAAAGGGAATGAAAGAATCCTGAATTTCATGTGGTATAATCTCTGATGCTGAGGATACCTCTTGTACTTAGTACTCAGCAGGTGAACATTGTCTTTTGGATCATTAATTATCTGGAGTATTGCAGGAGCATTAAAGTGAGAAGTAGGTCCATCTTGCAACATTTGCTTCACCTCTCATGCATAGATTTGTTACGGTAATAGTTAAGCTATATATGCAAAATGAACACATTTGTATTATGACGAGCTGGTACTTTTACTCTAATTAAGAACTATTATGATTAAATTACTTTCAGGAAACAAATTATGCTGCAGCACATTACTTGTTAAATGTCACGCATGCCTGATTTCATGCTTTTCCTGGGGACATATAATAACAGCTTACAGTAAATTATACTAATGACTGCCATATGTGTTCCTATCCAATAAGAAAAGAAGAGAGGTTTGCATTTACATTCCCTTTCCCAACCCGTAGGATGTCTCAAAGTGATTTACAGCAATGAAATATTCTGGAGTGTAGTTACTTGCTGCAGTTTAGGAAATGCAGTAGCGAAAGTCTGTATAATAAGGTCCCACAAACAGCATTGTCCAGACATCTGTTTTTAACAATGTTGCTCAAGAGATAAGTATTGGTCAGCACATTAGGGCGATTCACCTTGCTCTTCTTTCTATTGTGTCATGAGATCTTTTACATCCACTGAGAGGGCAGACAAAGATATCTTAATGTAACATCCAAAATCACATCTCTGACAATATACAGTTCCTTCAGAACTGCACTGAAGCTGCAATTAAGGATAAACATGGATTCAAGATTGCACCACATCCTTGTTTAACATAAGTTAATGCTCAATGTGTATTGTGATACATGTGGTCACGACAGTTGCTGACTCTCATTGTCAACATTTTGGCTGCTTGAACTTCTGTACAATGGCTATAGAAGTTTTACCTCATTAAAGGCATTATATAAGTGGAAGTTTTGTGTGATGGCATCAAGGCAGCTTTGCTGTTACACCACATTCAGTACCACACGACTGATTCTGCTGTGAGTTGCCATTTTACAAATTGCTGTTCATCATTGGCATCGTGTTTCCCAATGTCTGGCCTCAGCCCTGGTCATGGATCTTTGAGGAAATCTCTGTTGCTGGATTATTTACTATGCCCTCACTTCAAAGGGAACAGAGCACAGAATAAGGACAGAAAGAAAAACAGAATTACTTTGGCTTGAAGTCCATGGAATTTGGCCAAACCTTGGCTACAATTGGAAAAGTATGAATCACCTTAGCTCATGGCCTTGGCATTACTTTGCTCAGGGCCTAGCTTAGACAGGACTGCACAGCTTTTCAAACAAATGCAATTTCAGTTTTATGAAGCACATTCTATCCACATTACATCACAATGAACTGTAGATACCAACTACTGGTGGCCTTCAGCTAAGGTTTCAGCTACCAATCCTGTTCTGAGTATAAGCGTCTGTGTAATTATCAGTGAGAAAGAAGAGTTGACAAGAAACTTAACAAGAAGAGGCACTTGAATTACATAACAAGGCATGATATGGAGTGGACTCAATGGGCCGAATGACCTTACTTCCACTCCTGTGTCTTATAAGTTATAACATTATAACAATACATACAATTAATGAGTCTGGTAAATTACAACTGTGAAGAGTCAGAAATAACACGTGCCTCCAGTGGGTCCTTGTACAAGACTACCTGGTTGTCCACTCAAAATCTGTGTGGCATCATCAGAATTGGTAGGACTGAATACAAATTCAGCATTAATGTTTGGAGATCCCTAGCATTCCATTGACACTGGAACCCTGGCTCCGCGCTTGGTAACCCACAAGTGTCCCTGGAGTATCTTAGTGAGGATGTTGTCCAACAGCAAAGTTGGAGTGACCGACATTTGATCAAACACCAACAAGTTATTGATAGTGGCGAAATGCTGTTGGTGTTCAACATAGAGTTTCATGTACAACCACTCATGTCCTTTGATCTGGCAATCCTCCAATCCTATACTGACAAATGGCAACACCTGTTTTCATTTGTTCCAGTTGAATTTGATTGAGCATTGGTGTGGCTGAGCAAAAGATTCGGTTTTCCCAGCAAGGCTATTGGCAACCACTCTGGAGAGAATATGTACTATTGTTTGTAGCTTCCCCTATACAAATTTGGCCTCATAGCAAGCCTCAGAAGGTGGAGTTGGAACTTCTGTCTCTGTGAAGACATCCATGCATTGATTAGGAAGACAAAGACTTTATCATCTGTTTCCAGGAGAACCTTGAATAAAGAAGTATTCTGAAAATCTCTTGCATGCTCACGTGACAAAAAGACACTCTTTATTTATAACTGCTTTGCGAATCTCCATGTCTGACAGTGCCTTGGAGACATGACACACCAGTGTCTGATGCCCATCTGGTTGCTCCTGATGCAGCAACCAGATGGGCTTCAGCTACCTATGCCAGTAGCTGAAGCATTCATGTGATTGCTGGAGAGGATGGATTTCAGTGTCCCAGATAGCCATGCACTGCATCATGTCTTTGATTAATTGGAATTCATCCACTTGAAGTGAGTCCCAGTACCAACTTTAAGGGCACGTCTCAAGATTTCAGACATTGGTGCTCCAATCTAGAAATCTGTGCAGATCATAAACTGATTTTGCAGTAGGAAACTCCTTAACAATCTTGTTTTCTGTCCAACCAGATTTATCTCAAGCAGTGAACAAGTTCTTTGGAAAGTTTGCATTTTTCATTGATGATAAGTTCTTTGGCTGGTAGACACTTTAGAACTACCTCTAGTTATGTACTCCATCTTTCAACGTATGTGGCCTTCTAAACCTTGCCGCAATGACAAAAAGCAGTGGACCCAGCACTGATCCCTGTGGCACTGGTCATAGGCCTCTAGTCTGAAAAGCATCCCTCCACCATCACCATGTCTATTGCCTTCGAGCCAGTTCTGCATCCAAATGGTTAGTTCTCCCTGTATTCCATGTGATGTAATGCTGTTTTAAATCAGTAGTATAGAAATGCTGCTTGTAATCTTTTGTCTTCAGCTTGTATTCTTTAAATCTATGCTGTTCAAATTCTGTTCGCTTATATTTTCTTCAGACTATTAAACTCTATTACAATGATTTTACATTATTCATTTTGTCTGCAAGCATTTAAAAATGAACAAATATTGGCAGGTAAAATCAAGGAAAACCAGGAGTGCTTTTATCAGTACATTAAAAGCAAGAGGGTAATTATGGAACAGGTAGGGCCCTGCAGAGATAAAGGAGGTAACTTATGTGTGGATATAGAAGATGAGGACAGCATCTTAATGAATACTTTGTCTCTGTCTTCACAAAGGAGAAATGCAGATTTTCTCGTTAAGGAGGAGGAATGTGAAATATTAGATGTAATAAACGTAATGAAAGAGGAAGTACTGGAGAGATAGATAAATTATCAAGCGCCATATAGATTGTATCCCAAGCTATAACAGGAAGCCAGAAGGAAATGAAGGATGCTGTGAGGATCTTGTTCTAATCCTCACTAGGTACAGATTAGGTACCAGGAAATTGGGGGTTCTGTGAATTATGCAATTGTTTTGTAATTATAAGCCAGTCAGTCTGCCTTCAGTACCAGATAAAGTATTAAAATCAATTCTGAGACACGAGATAAATTGTCACTGAAAGTGATAGTGTGGTTTTGCAAAGAGAATGTCATGTTTTATTGCCTTAATTATATGTATTGAAGAAATAACAAGAGGGATTGGTGAGGAGAGTATACTGCATCTTGATTATAGATTTTGGTAATGTATTTGACAAGGTTCCACATGACAGATTGGTCAGGAAAGTAAAATATCTTGGGACATAGGGAAAAGTGGTGAGCTGGATCTGAAACTGGCTCAGAGACAGGAAAGAAAGAGTAATGGTTGATGGACAATTTTGCAGTTGTAAAATGTCTTCCAGTTGTAAATCCTTTGCTGTTTGTCGTACATGTGGCTGGATTGAACTTAAATGTGGGAAGCATGTTTATGAAATTGCAGATGATATAAAAATTGACTGTGTAGCTGATAATGAAGACAATGGCTATTGACTTGAAGATGGTATCTATGGTTTAGTTGAGTGGGTGGAAAGTGGGAAATGGAATACAATCTGGAGAATTGTGAGGGAATGCGCTTGGAGAAGGCGAATAAAGCTTGGGAATACCCAATAAACAGAAAGCTATTGAGGGGGAACAGAAGGTGAGAGATCTTGGACTGCAAATACATAGGTAGCAGGACTGGGAAGATAAAGTGGTAATGAAAACATATGGATGCTTTCATTTAATGGATAAGATATATGCTGTCAAAGCAGGGATGACATGTTGGAACTATATAAGATATTGGCTAGGCCACAGGTGGAATTTGTGTTTAGTTCTATTCATCATGTTACAGGAAGGACTCAATTGTTCTGGAGAGAGTACAGAGCTAGGGCTAGGGCTTGAAGACTGTAGTTATGAAGAAAGATTGGACAGGTTAGGATTGTTTTGCTTAGAATAGACAGATACTAAAAGATCAATTTTGGCTTGATAAATCATATGCTTTTCAAAACAAAGGCTAACACGATGGACACACAATGAAAAACATGTACAATAGACATGTTATTTCCTTAAAGCAGAAGAGTCTTCTTTACACAACAGAAAACAAATGAGTAAATAACCATGTAATGTAAATGTAGAACAGAGTCTGAAAGATCTCAAAACATACAGCAAAGCAAAGTCTCATCCTGTTTGTCAACACTATTTGTTTACAGAGATACAAATCCAGAGAAGTTATCCCTCTATATCAAATGTTTAGGTTTGATTTAATTGTTTCTCCCCAATCTTTTTCCCCAGTAGATTGTTCTCACATGAATATTGAAAAGTTAGAGTTTCTCAGCTTTAAGTAACCTGAAATTTCTAACCAAAAACTTCTGGTTTGTAAGTTGTATCAACTAAATTTTTGCACTGACCAATTATGCTTTAACTGAACTGTTGGAGACCCCCTTCTAGTTAAAATCAGAAGTCACATGACAGCAGTGTGATTGCTGTCACATTGGGTGGCACAGTGGCTCAGTGGTTAGTACTGCTGCCTCACAGTAGCAGAGATCAAGGTTTGATTCCAGTCTTGAGCGACTGTCTGTGTGGAGTTTGCACATTCGCCCCGTGTCTACGTGGGTTTCCTCTGGTGCTCCGGTTTCCTCCCACAATCCAAAAGATGTACAGGTCAGATGAATTGGCCATGTTAAATTGCCTGTAGTGTTAGGTACATTAGTTAGGGGAATGGATCTGGGTGGGTTACTCTTCAGCGGGTTGGTGTGGATTTGTTGGGCCGAAGAGCCTGTTTCCATACTGTAGGGAATCTAATCAGTTTATAGTCCAACACGTTTATTTGAGGTGAAGTGAGTCCACTTGTGATTTCACATAAATCTGTTGAACTATAACCTGGTGTCATGTGACTTCTGACTTTGTCCACCCCAGGCCAACACTGACACATCCACATCCTTTCTAGTTAAGAAACTATATTTACTTCTGACCGTGTACAGGGGTTTGCTCTTAACTCTGTCTAAAAGCTTTCAATGTCTGGGTTTCTTAAACTAAAGGAGAAAGTGAGGACTGCAGATGCTGGAGATCAGAGCTGAAAATGTATTGCTGGAAAAGCGCAGCAGGTCAGGCAGCATCCAAGTTTCTTAAACTAAAACCAATATTTAATTATCCTAAACATAAAACAAGTTAGTTAGCTTCCAGACTTGCTGAGTTTCTCCAGCTGTTCCTGATCTTTGATACATGCTGGACAGGTCACTGTCCTTCCAGGAATGTCTGACCTAGGTAATATTTATCTTTTGAAAAAAAGTTCATAAAAGTACTGACTCCCATATGCCACTATTTTAAAATCTGAATCCTAAAAGTTTTATTTAATATATTTCAATCCGATACCTTTCATAACATTCTGTGTAACTATTTTTGCCCTTAGCTTGCAACAAATCTGTTTAACATAGATCTGGCATTCTCAATTTTAAAATAAACAAGAACAATTCTTATTTGCTTTGAACTTTGTGTGATGCAATGTCTCCTTAATTTTATTCTTTAAGTTCCGCTCTAATTTTTTAACTATGCTTCCCAGTTTGAGTTCTCCAAATGCACTCTGTCCATTCATCTTGACAGAGGGTCCTGTCATGCAATTGGCAGTATCTCTAATCTACTCAGAACCTCTGGGTTCAATTTCCAAGGACTTGATGGGCAAGGTTGGTGTTTGATTAAGGTAATGGTTTAGAAGGGGTTAATGCTCATCTTCCATTGCCTCCCACCCACTTTACTGTTGTTTCACACAGTCTGTGAATGGAGATAAAAAGTGCTTATCAAGTTTTTGGAAGGAATAGATGATCTGTACTGGTTCTGTAAAGGTACTAGCAGCTATGACTGAACAATGTACTTATTGTTATCATGTAGTAAACTTCTTGTTAACTAACTACAGGGCCGCTTCATTCAATCCCCTACCATATACTTTTAGATTGCCTTTGCTTTCTCTTAGGCCAAAGAAGGATTGGTAGCAGTGAACTACCTTAATCAACCTTTATCATAGAATGCTTCATCATAAAGTGTGGAAACAGGCCATTCAGCTCATCAAGTCCACACCGACCCTCTGAAGAGTATTACACCTAGCACCCCCCCCACCTCCCATAACCACCACCACCACCACCATCCTATCCACATAACCCTGCATTTCCCATGGCAAATCCACCTAACCTGCACATCTATAGACTGTGGGAGAAAACCGGAGCACATGGAGGAAACCCACGCAGACACAGAGAGAATATGGAAACTCCACACAGGCAGTCACCCGAGGGTGGAATTGAACCTGGTCCCTGGTGCTGTGAAGCACCAGTGCTAACCACTGAGATACTGAATCACCATGCCACCCTTATTTTACTCAGTGTCACGGACTGGCAGAATTGGCAAATACCACAAAGTATCAAAAACAATCATCTGTGAAAAATCACAGAAGTTGCATTCAGAACTCATCCAAGAAAGTTGAGTATTAACCTATAAATCGTTCCTACACACTACAATAGCAAGTGGTAAGAATATGAGTGATTCTTGGGTAGCCATTTACTGTGGAAAGAATATTGGAGTCCCTACTGGCCGTGCTTCCATTAAATAAGTGGAACTGCAGGACAAAAATCTTAAAATTCAGCCTAAGAATCATGAACAAAATGGTGACTGATCGTGTTGTAAAAAAGTGTCACTGTTTCCTAATGCAATCTGTAATAGTCGTCCAACTTGGGAAGTTAAACCATTCAATCAAGTGAAATGTGACTGGTGAGAATAAACAGCTTAAGCTGTCATGGCTTCAAGGTTAATATTGTTTCCAATATTGTTTTTGCATAGAGACCATTCTCCTCATCTGTCTGTCAGTTCAGTATCATCATGATATCATCGCTGTACCACAGGCATGTTACCTGAGGATACAAAGTTTTATACTCTATTTTACCTAAGGATTACTTGTAACAGATCATACTACTCTGCCTCTGCTCTATTCTAATAGCTGAAGGTTGTGACTGTGAATGTGCTGTTGTATAGAAAGTTGAAATTAATATCCGTTTGATTCTTCAATACCATACCCATGCCTACATGACGGGGGTGGCAGAGGCATTGCCATGTCAGGTAGGACATCCTGCTGGAGGCAAAATCACACCATGATCATCATTATCCAAATGTCAACATCTATGTAAAAATGCATGAAACCTTAGCCACCTGGACTCTGAGTGAACTGTAACTCACCATTAACATTTCCTTTAATTGAGTCATAGAGTCACAGAGATGTACAGCACAGAAACAGACCCTTTGGTCTAACCCATCCATGCCAAACAGATATCCCAACCCCATCTAGTCCCACCTGCCAGCACCTGGCCCATATCCCTCCAAACCCTTCCTATTCATATACCCATCCAAATGCCTTTTAAATGTTGCAATAGTACTAGCATCCACCATTTCCTCTGGCAGCTAACTCCATACATGTACCACCCTCTGCGTACCTTAAAACTTTTGATCAGGTCTCCCCCTTAAACCTTTAAATTCCAGGGACCAATTTCTCGCCTTCTCCAGCCTCGCTAGGTCTTCAGCCTTTTCATCCTCCATTATAGAGGAGCCATCTGATCCATTTGTCACATATCTTGTAAAATCCTATATTTTTTTACAGGAGTCAAGTGTTCCAACCCTATTTAGGCTAAACCTTTTAATAATATTTAGAAAAAATGATTTATGAGTGGCATTAGTGATGGCAAACCCACATGTGGAAAGTTTGTGTCATATTAATTTCTGGAACATATCCGACTCCTGACAAGAGTTACTTAAAGGGAAAGGAAAGTCTCGTGGGAGTTCCTTTTGCCCTGATTGCTCCCTGCTTTTTATTAGCATGGTTTCCATGGCATCAAAATAAATGTCTGTATTTATATTATTTTTTATGAAAATAGGGGAGCACATATTCTGAGACATTCTCCCACAGACTTTCACTTAGCTTTTATCATCATTATTTTGAATCAAAACAGACTGCAACTCAATTAGCTCCACATTGAAGTACATCTGGGAACCACATCAGTGGTGTACAAGAATTGCTGTGTTTGAGACGCTGTTAATAATCCACTGTAAATACCAGGGTGAAGCAGGGCAGACAGACTAAAAACTACGGCTATCGACTTTATTATTCAGGATTAAATCACTAGCATAAACCAGTGGGGCTGAATGGCCTGTTTCAGCACTATCTTTTGTGTACTTCTATGCATTGACATCAGTGTGGGATAATATTTTAAAACAACATCATAATAAAATGTTATTGGGTTAACAAGAGATTAGCTATACTTAAACTTAAAAATGAAAGTAAGACATTAATATTAACTTAATATAACAATATAAAGACTGTAAGTACCACATCACATGTTTTCTTTAGTCTCTGGGGAATTATCAACTGTCATAGCCACCACTTGGTCCTTTAACTCCTAGCTCAGGGCAGAAAGTTGTGTGTAAATGGGTTTGACCACTCTCCTGGTTGACATTGCAGTGTACTGAAGAAAAGATGCTTTGTCCGTTTTGAGGATGATTCAGATCAAGGTCCTCTCTGCCTGTTCTGACCTTGCAAATCAATCTGAATCCCACTGTTTGAAGAGTTAGTAGTTCTCTTGGAATTCTGGTTATATATTCCCCTTGTAACCAATATAATTAAAAATAACCCCCCCTGGTCACATATCCTATTAGTGACCTTGGGATATTTGTGTCTTTGGAATTGTTTTAGGAGGACTGTCCCTTCAAGTAGCAAAGAGGCCATCATTATTCAGAAGACCTTTACTGACAAGCTGTGAACACAAAACAGGTCCTAATGGAGCTCAGTCTGGGTCAGCAGAAGACTGCTGAGTTTATGTGAAGCCAGATTAGTGTGGCTGCTCCCACCAGCCCCACAAACAAGATTACATTTGGGAACACTTATACAATGCACTGTTAGTAAATATTGGGCTATGTGGTTTTAATGCAAGCTCTAGACATTGGTCCTGAAAATTGCAATTCCTTCAATCAATCCAATGTCCACGTCTAGTTTAACCGGCCACCTTGGAATATGTTGCCAGCTCCATCTCTGGGGTTACTAGGATGATAAAGCTACCTATCTAACTTTGTGGTCATTACACTTCGATTAAGAGTAGAAGTCAAAATGGACCTCACTATTCACAAAATGGCTGCAATTTTTGCCAGCCTAACTGTGCTTCGATCGTATTAATTTTATGTGGAACACTTTAACATACCACAATTTCTGTTGTCATGATTAGGCACCTAATCAATTCAGTGGGTAGGCTGATTTCTTGACAATGTTGTTGAGCCAAACATAGCTTTCAACTGCTTAAACAAGAAAATGAAAGAACTGTGGATGCTGGAAATCAGAAACAAAAACAGAAACAGAAATTGCTGGAAAAACTCAGCAGGTCTACGTTAACCTGGAATGTTAACTCTGATTTCTCTCCACAGATGCTACACAACCTGATTAGTTGTTTCCTTGCTGGTGACTTTGCCTCAGTGTAAACTGAGTGATCTCAAAAGGCACGCAGGCCTGGACTGTCCCACTATTACTCTAAGTCTGGAATCGGGAAAATTTCATGGAGTGAAATCCCTGGCTTGCTTTATAAACTGCTTAGCAGCGGATTGACTTCCCGCGAGATTACCATTGGAATTCTGAAGTCGGACCTGGTAATCCCACCCACCTGGAGCTACTGGCCAATCTGAAACTGGTATCTCTAGCATCATAGATACTGCCAGGATACCTCCTCTCAGAGCCCGAGGTAGAGAAAGGTAAGTGTTGTTTGTGCGGGGTTTCTAAGGTCAGGGGATGTGGTTTTGTGCGTTGGGGGGGGTGAGAATAAGGGGCAGAAGGGGGTGGTTCTCAGAGGCCACCTGACCTCCCAATGTCAAGATTCTCAACTGTGCACAAATCAGAACAGATCAATGGAACCATGCTCCCGCCACACCTCCACATCCCCCCACAAACTGACAGGTTTGCCCTCATCAGTTCACCCGTTCGTTTGGTCAACTCTTTCTCGTGCTGCCTGGAGTTTTAATAATTGCAGTCCAACAGGATGACATCCTTATGACCATTTAAGGGCCTTCTTTGGCAGATCAGGAAGGTTGATCTTGGGCTTTCTTACCCAGAACTTTGATATCTGAGGTGGCAGGTACATCCCAAGTGTTCAGTATTATCCCGGTGCCAAACCACACCTCCCCCTCCCGCCCGATTACTGCCACTACTTTTGGGAGGGAAAGCCCAAGTTGGATGCAACAGAAATACCGGATCAAGTCTGACTGTGTATACATTAACTAATTTTCCCATTAATCCTGCAGAATTACAGACAACAGATCTCACACTACTCTGGGAAAAACATAGAAATGAAACCATCTTACTTCAAACAAGGGATGCATACAAAGTTCTCAGGATGAATCACATTAAGTGACTCTCTTTGAGCAACCCTTTGTATGTATGAGGGCCTTGAAACAAAATGGGCTCTTTCTTTTTGTTTAATTCGAAGATGCAACTAAACAATCCTTCCTGATTTACACTCGAGTCACTTCCATTCTAATTTTCTTCAATTTGCTGCTTCTCACACTCACTGTGAGCTGGAAATGAAACAATCTCAAGTGCACATTTGTTCTCACTAAGTACTCACTAATTCCGTTCCTTTCAGAGCAGAGCAAGTCGAGGAGAGGAATAAAACAGAGTTCAATTGTTTGAGGTATGTAAATGGCACAAATTAGAGACAGGAACTGCGAACAATTAAGGACATCTCCCCAGCCTTGAACTGTCACTGAACCAAGAATGTACAAGCCCACCTGCAGCACTTTGGTCATTGTCTCAGTGGTTATGTTAAGTGCTAAGTGGAGTTGCAGGTACACAGGATAATGGAGAAGGAATTGTGTATGCTGGCCTTTATTGGCCAGTGCACTGATACAGGAATTGGGAAGTCATGTTGTGACTGCACAGGACATTGGTTAAACCACTTTTGGAATACTATGATCAATTCTGTTCTCCCTACTGTAGGAAGGATGTTGTGAAAATTAAATGGTATCAGAAAAGATTTAAAAGAATGTTGCCAGGGTTGGAGGGTTTGAGCTAGAGGGAGAGGCTAAATAGGGTGGGGCTATTTTCCCTAGAGTGTTGGAGGCTGAGAGGTGACCTTATAGAGTTTATAAAACCGTAAAGGACATAGATAGGGTGAAAAGCCAAGATTATTTCCCCGGATTTCCATCTCTGATCTCCAGCATCTGCAGACCTCACTTTCTCCTTGGAGGGTTTGAGCTAGAGGGAGAGGCTAAATAGGGTGGGGCTATTTTCCCTAGAATGTTGGAGGCTGAGAAGTGACCTTATAGAGTTTATAAAACCGTAAAGGACATAGATAGGGTGAAAAGCCAAGATTATTTCCCTGGGGTGGGAATAAGGCATAGGTTTAAAGTGAGAATGGTGTGTATGGAATGAACTGCCAGAGGAAGTGATGGAGGCTGGTACAGTTACAACATTCAAAAGGCATCTGGACAGGTATATGAATAGGAAAGGGTTTAGAAGGATATGGGCCAAATGGGTCTAGAGTAATGTAGAACATTTGGTCAGTATGGACGAGTTGAGCCGAAATGTCTGTTTCCATATTGTACATCTCTATGACTCTAAGAGCAGAGGAATTTCCTCAGTACGTCATTGACTATATCTACCTCAAATAGTAGCATCACTCTTATCATTGAACTGACATTTCTGGAACATTGCTATGCACAAATTAGTAAATGAAGGTCAAAAGTAATGTCTTTTTGTGATCTGGTCACCAAGGTGAGCATGGCCTCAATGATCACCATCCTTTGAATGGACATCACAGCATCTAACTTTACAATTTTTGTAATTCAGAGGCCCAGGTAATACTGTTGGAACATGGTTTGTATCGCATATCTGCAAAATTCAATTCATAAATTCAAGAATTGAAAGCTACTCTTAGGTGATAATTTTTGTTTTATTCTTTTATGGAATGTGGTGTTACTGGCTAGGCCAGCATTTATTTTCCATCCCTAGTTTCCTTTGAGAAGGTGGAGGTGGTGAGCTACTTGCTTGAACCAATGAGGAAGTGGTAACACATTTCCAAGTCAAGATGGTGAATGGCTTGGAGGTGGTGATGTTCCCGCATATCAACTGCCCTTGTCCCTCAAGATAGTAGTAGTTGTGAGTTTGGAAGGTGCTGTCCAAGTAACCTTGGTGAATTTCTGCAGTGCATCTTGTAGATGGTACACACTGCTGCTACTAAGCACTGGTCGGAGCATGCGAATGCTTGTGGATGTGTTGCTAATCAAGTGTATTGTTTTGTCCTGGATGGTGAAAAGTGTCTTGAGTGTTATTGAAGCTGCATTCATTCAGGCACGTGAATGAATACTTCATCATACTCCTGACTTGTGCCTTGTTAATGGTAAATAGAATTTGTCAGGAGGTAAGTTACTTGCTGCAGGATTCCCAGCCTCTTACTCCTTTTACTCTTGCCAGGTGTAGTGTGTGTAGTTTTGGTTTCTTTACCTCAGGAAAGATATTATTGCCCTCGAGAGAAGGTTCACTAGATTTTGTTCCCAGGATAGCTTGACTATTTATGAAGAAGATTGGGGAAATTGGGACTGAACTCTTTAAAGTAAGAATAAAAGATAGACCCATTGAAACATACAAAATACCTAAAGCGATAGACAGGGAATGCAGACAAGATGTTTCCCTGGTTGAGGATTCTAAAAATGATATCATTTAGGGCCAAGATAAGGAGAGATATGTTTACTCAGAGGTTGGTCAATCTTTGGAATTCTTGATTCTGGAGGACTGTGGAAGCTTAGTCTTTAAGTATGTTTAAAGGGAAGGCGAATAGATTTCTGATTATCAGTGACATAAAAGGTTATGGGGACAGTGTGTGTAAAAGGTACTGAAGGGCTTGATTAGCCACAATTATATTAAATATTGGAGCAAATTCAATGGGCTGAATGGCCAACTGTGTTCCTACATTCCCAAATTAGACAGACACGATTTCCCCTCCAGCAATCTGTGTTGGCTGTTCCTAAACAAACCAACTGTTTTCATGTGACTTTTAATTCTACCCCAAATAATTGTTTCCAGACTTAAAACAACATGGTTGATACTTACTTGTTCTCTGGGACACTCGCACCATACAACCCCACCGCTCTGTGGCTCAACATTTCAACTCCCCCTCCCACTCTGCTGAGGACATGCAGGTCCTGGGCCTCCTCCACTGCTGCTCCCTCACCACCTCACGCCTGGAGGAAGAATGCCTCATCTTCCACCTCGGAACACTTCAACCCCCACCTCGGAACACTTCAACCCCTCTTCCCCCACCCGCCTCTCTGACCTATCACCTTCATCCCCATCCCATCCACCTATTGTACTCTTTGCTACCTTCTCCCCAGCCCAGTTATCTCTCCACCCTGGAGGCTCCCTGCCTCCGTTCCTGATGAATGCCCGAAACGTCGATTTTCCTGTTCCTCGGATGCTGCCTGACTTGCTGTGCTTTTCCAGCAGTCTAATCTAGACGCTGTCCTTTAACAACGGCCTAACAAGCCACTCTGTTCAAGGGCAGTTAGAGATGGCCAATTGCAAAATTGCAGTGATATCCACACCCCATGAAAAAATAAAAAAATAAATCTACAAGATTTGAAACAGCCTACTGTTTCCTTACTCACTGACCCCATTCACAAGACTAGTGACCATTCTTTGTAACAAAAAACAAATATCAATTAATTTTTGTCATTGTTGCCTTTGTCTCTACCATTGTAATTCAATTGAAAACCATGCTGCAGATTAAAATCTTCCATTGTGCTTAATATTTTATAGATCACCATAATTCTCTTTTCATTGGACCCTTGTGGCTATGCAGCCATGAACCCAAATCCTTATGTTCCATGATGTTCTCTTTTAAGAAATGCTATTTACTTAACAGATGTTTGAAAAGCACATTTACTAAGCCAATAAAACATCTGCTTGCTGAGGCAGGTAGATACGCTTTCAGAATCTGTGCTAATGCGATGCGGCTGTTGTCTCAATAAAACACCATCATTAACTATGTCTGAATCATGACACATTTTACTCATCTCCCCATGGGGTTGCCAATAAGAAAGTGATCTGTAGAAGCCACACTCAGATATAGCGCAGAAAGACAAAATTCCTGAGAGGGATCAAAATAGCTTTTCCTGGCACTAATCCAAATCAACAAAACTCAACAGGGGTAGTAAGAACTGTGCTTGTTTTGTGGTTTACTTGTGGCTCTTTTCATCCTCTGGTACAGTGTTAAACCAAGCTACTGTGTATGTGACTACTTAGCCTGTAAGTCTCCAATATCTGTCAGGGCTCGCTCTGTGTTGAAGTCAGAGGGATGGTTCCCTGGTCTTTTATACTGGGAGACAAAATGTGAAAAAGGCAAGGAGAGGCTGAGGGACTGGGATTTGAATGTAGAAGTCCAGGACCAATTTTGTCCAGATCATTAATTCCCCTTCCTTTCTATTATGAGTGACCTGAGGAATAGTATCAATTTCATGCATCAGTTTCTCCTCGCAGGGTACTGAATATCAGATAAACAATCTGAAAATTTTGACACATGGGTGTAGTTGACAGAAAAGATTTACAAGGATATTGCCAGAGTTGGAGAGTTTGAGCTGCAGGGAGGCGCTGAATTGGCTGGGGTTTTTTCCCTGGGGTGTCGGAGACTGAGAGGCGACCTTATTGTGGTTTATAAAATCATGAAGGGCATGGACTAGACAGCAAAGTTTAAAGTGAGAGGGGAAAGATATAAAAGGGACCTGAGTGGCAATGTTGTCGCACAGAGGATGGTGTGTGTATGGAATGACCTGCTGGAGGAAATGGTGGAGGCTGGTACAATTACAACATTTAAAAGACATTGGATGGGTACATAAATAGGAAGTGTGTAGAGGGATATGGGCTAAATGCTGGCAAATGGGAAGAGAGTAATGTAGAATATCTGGTCAGCATGGATGAGTTGGACTGAAGGGTCTGATTCTATACTGTACATCCCTGTGACTCTAAGTAGTAGTGTTGAGTGGAGGAAAGTTGGCTTTAAATACAGGAGAATTCACTCCTCTTCTTTGTACCGTACTCTGGTGATATTCATCTTACTTAACAGCTGGCATCTCCAACAATGTAGCATCCCCACAGTGGAGCACCAGGGTACCAGCACAAGTCCTCTTGTTGTAGTTTTAAAAAATTCATTCATAGAATGTCAGGGCAGCTCAGAGTCAACTGCATTGCTGTGAGTCTGGAGTCACATGTGGGCCAGGCTAGATAAGGACAGCAGACTCCTCCCTAAATGCAACATTTTGTTAACCTTGCAGTGAGCATATGAGCTCAACATCATCCTTGACATCTCCTGTACGTTCCACAGGTACATGCTTAAGAAATGATTGTATTGCCAGAATTGTGTGGATCAAGAGAGGTGTAAATGTCATGCTAATGCATCATGTTCCCAAAAGAAATAAACATCCTGGTCACAGATTAAATTACAACTTCACCTTGCTGTCGTGTTGCTATCCAGCACTACGCATGGAGACAGCCCACAGGACTTAATAAATCCTCGCATACTGCGGAAATGGCAACACACTAATGAACAGGTAATTATGTAACTCCCCAGTCTATTAAAACCAGATTGCAAGTCTATTACAGCTGATTACATTTGCCAATTTCAGCTGCATCCATTTACATTTGTGCATCAACACTTGTGCTAAAAGGAACTCAATAAGAATTTTGAAACAATTAGATGTCATTGAATTTAACTCTGGGGGAATTCTGCACAGTCGTTTCAAATGACATTTGTCAGTGGGAATAACAAATGAATGTAAACTGCGGTCTGAATAACTTTCAAGGCTAACAGATCTGTCACTTTACTCTTTTATTTAGACATTGACGATGTTGCTATATTATTTGTGCTGTTATTGTCATTATTCCCTCCCTCACATTTTCATGTTCTTTTATATTACAGAAATCTCCAAATACATCTTGTCAACTAGGGATTCAAACCACAAAAAAGAAACTATTGACGTACTAAAAAACATGGATCATGAAACTTAAAGAAGAACCCAGAAGAAACACCCTCTTTTAACTGTGACAAAACAACTTGGATTCATACAGCACCCTCAAACTAATAATAAAACTCAAGGCATTTCAGAGGGATACTAGAAAACAGAACATTAAACTGAGCAACACAAGGATTATAGATATTTTTAATCAACCTGTTCAGACGTGTAATGATACAACTCTGGAATAGGTAGGACTTGAACCCAGGCTTCCTGGCTGATATGTAGGGACGCAACCATTGAGAGAGCTCATACATATGGAGTTGTTGGCTGGGATTTTCATTCCCGGTCAGGAGTGCAGAAATAGAAGAATTCCCTGCTCTGTGAACCCAAACCTAAACATGGCCATCCAGCCATCGGATCAGAGGGGGCAGGCTGGGTTAGAAGCTAGGTTGAGTAATCCTGGAAGAACAGCTGGGTGTGAGGGCCGGCTAACCAAAAATCCTGACTTGGGAACTCAGCGCTGTGTCCAAAATTAAAAACTGCCCTCAGCTCTCACTACTCCTCCCTACAATCCCATATACTCCCCATTCTTCATCGATGACAACTGTCTTATGCCTTTCACTCAACACCTGACCATGCCCTCATGCATCTCATGCCAAATGATTACCCCAAAATAACCTTTATGTCCTCTTGCCCTCTATCTTGAGGTATTCACATCTGCCGTCCCCACCATGACATTTTGTTTGGTCCTTATCACAGCTCATGCCAACTTATATAACCCACTCACCACCTTTGTTCATAACACCTACCAGGCCAACTCACCTAGTATTTACCATGGCAGACCTAAGGAGTCATTGCAGAGATGAGATAAAATAACTTTCTTTCAAATACATTTCTAAGTATCTTTTGCAGACTTCACTGAATTGAATAAAAGAACTCTCATTCATAAACAAACAGTCATTTACTATAATTGCTTACATTCAACAAAATAAAGCCTTATAATAACATTTCATTCAAGTGCACAATCTAATGCAGCAGCAAGTATTAGAAATCATAATCCACAGCCATAATTTTGGAAGCACTTATAGCTGTCAATCAAAATATGAGATGACAGGCACCTTACTGTGATAATGGATGGTTATAAATTCAGTTATGCAGCATCAGACCACAAATTTTTCTAATACTTTTGACAGTTCATTTTGACAGATCTGTTGGCAGTTCCAATGAACTTGACAGTAATAGGTTTATGCATCTTTAAACACACATTCATGCCTATTTTCAATAATTTTACGTGCAGTTGACCTATGTTCAACAATTCCAAAGAGCAACTGACTAATCGAAATGAACCCTGACCTCTACCAAAAGGCATTTCATGTCCATCAAAGGTGCCACAGGACCAGATTCAAAGTAGCACTATATTTTTTCAAAGAAACAAATGCACACATTTCAGAAGTACCCTTACTAAGTCCATTCCCGACAGTCGAGTTTCACAATACTGAGCTACCTTAAGTGAGGGCAGCTGTTGATTTAGATTGTCAGCTGCCTCCTTGAACGGAGCAGGTATGCATCTGGACTGAACCCCATTGCCACTCCCTGAAATGAGAAATGTTATGTCTAGGCCAGACTTTCATTTCTCGGCTCATTCGCCATTTCTGCCACATCGTGTTGAATATCCAAGCTGTTAAGTCAGATAAGCAAAGGTTCAGTCAAAGAGACAAATTTTAAGCAGTGCACTAAAGGAGGAAAGTGTGATAGAAAGGTTCAGAAAGGGAACTCCAGAGCTCAGGACCTCAAGTCCTGTATAAATTAATGTCATGGCTGCTTAAGTATCCTCAATTGGAGGGATATTTCAGATGGTTGTGGGGCTAGAGGAGGTAACAGAGATAGGGAAGGGCATGGCTGCAATGAGAATAGATAACAACAAAGATGATAGTAAACACAATATGCTCTTTGTCTGGAAGCATGTGAGTTTGGTGTGAGTTAGGACATAGGCAGCAGAGTTTAGGGCTGGCTTTCGGTTTATGAGAGGCCAGCCGGGACTGTGTTGGAATTGTCAAGCCCACAGCTAACATGGACATGATAGAGGGTTTCTGCAGATTAGATGCTGTATAACTTGCAGTATGTTATGAGTCTTTTCTACGTTTGAGTATAAGAGCTGGCAATTCATGTTAAAATTGTACACAAAGTTGGTTTGCCTGCATTTAGAATACTGTGTACAGTTCTGGTCGCCACATTACCAAAAGGATGTGGACGCTTTGGAGAGGGTGCAGAGAAGGTTGCCTGGTATGGAAGGTAGTAGCAATGAAGAGAGATTGAGGGGCTGATTGAGGTTTACAAAATCACAAAGGACATAGACAGGGTAGATAGAGATAAGCTTTTTCCCCGGGTGAAGGATTCAATAACGAGAGGTCACGCTTTCAAGGTGAGAGGTGGAAAGTTTAAGGGGGATACATATGGCAAGTGCTTTACACAGAGGGTGGTGGGTGTCTGGAATGTATTGCCAGCAGACGTGGTAAAGACAGGAACGGTAAATTCATTTAAGATGCATCTGGACAGATGCATGAGTAGGTGGGGAGCAGAAGGATGCAGATGAACATATAGAAAAATACAGCGCAGTACAGGCCCTTTGGCCCTCGATGTTGCGCCGATCCAAGCCCATCTAACCTACACTAGCCCACTACCTCCATATGCCTATCCAATGCCCGTTTAAATGCCCATAAAGAGGGAGAGTCCACCACTGCTACTGGCAGGGCATTCCATGAACTCACGACTCGCTGAGTAAAGAATCTACCCCTAACATCTGTCCTATACCTACCACCCCTTAATTTAAAGCTATGCCCCCTCGTAATAGCTGACTCCATACGTGGAAAGAGGTTCTCATGGTCAACCCTATCTAAACCCCAAATCACCTTGATTTGGATGCTTAGGAATTGGGCAACAGGTTTAGGCAGTACATTTGGATCGGCTCAGGCTTGGAGGGCCGAAGAGCCTGTTTCTGGGCTGTAAATTTTCTTTGTTCTTTGTTTACTGAAATTTATTGAAACCATAGTTTTTTGTTTATGCATTGTGACAATATTATGCACACTTATTTGAGTTTCATCGTATCATTCTGTCATATTTATTTACAGAGTAACATTGGGAATTGACCTGTATTTATGATAGAATGGTTAAGCTCAGACTTATAAAGCATGACATTAAAATTCCAGACTTAGATTTATCAGGCTGTTGTTATTGTTGAACTTGGATACATAGTGGTTCTGATTTATTTTCTAACATGGCCACACAGTGATTAATTACAAAGTGATACTGTGACCAGACCCAGCCATATTATAGAGTGACACTGTGAATGGGTACACAATGTTTTATAATGAACCGTGGCTCAAGTCAACCCATCACAGAGTGACTGAACGTATAGGACAGGATTTAAGGTAGGAGCAAATTTCTGCAGATGCTGAACTCTATATTGAAAACAAATGCTGGAGATCAGAACCGGATTTACTGGCAGGTTTGGGATGGTGGGTGACCTTAACTAAGTACATTCATTCTTTTTATTTGAAAAAAAAAATTGTAATGCAACCTATTGCATTAATACTCTTCACAATTCAAAGTTAAAAATCACATAACACCAGGTTATAGTCCAACAGGTTTAATTGGAATCACACTAGCTTTCGGAGTGACGCTCCTTCATCAGGTGATAGTCAGGTAAAAGGTGACTATCACCTGATGAAGGAGCGTCGCTCCGAAAGCTAGTGTGCTTCCAAATAAACCTGTTGGACTATAACCTGGTGTTGTGTGATTTTTAACTTTGTACACCCCGGTCCAACACCGGCATCTCCAAATCAATCTTCACAATTCAAGTAGCCATAAATTGTCAGAACTGATTTAAACCGACCAAGCAGTAATATCCCTCACTCTACTCAGCTAAAAATACCTATTACCATACAATCCTTTAGTGTGGAAGCAGGACACTTGGTCCATCAAGTCCACACCAGCCACCAAAAAGCATTCCACCCAAACCCACCCTCCCACTGATGCTATTCCTATAACCCTGCATTTCCCATGGCCAATCTATCTAGCCTGAACATCTTTGTACTGTAGGAGGAAACCTATACAGACAGAGGGAGAATGCACAAACTCCACACAGACAATTGCCAGAGGCTGGCATTGAACCTGAGTCATTGGCGCTGTGAGGCTGCAGTGCTAACCACTGAGCCACAGTGCCACACCTTACTCCCTGTACCTGAAGCTTAGAGGTCAGTAAGTGCTCATTTTAACTAATTGGTTCCCTATTTAATTTCCTTCCATCCTATCTTCCTCATTGTAAAGACTAAATATGAGGAGCCCACTTGGGCTTCTCAGTTGGGATCAATTTGGTTATTTTTCTATATCGCTTCTTCGTGTTTCTTCAATTTCCAGGATCCAGCAGTGTTCTGTCTCCCAAACTCTCCTGTCTGCAACTTTTGGCCCCACTTTTAACACACTCAGAGCCCATTCAGTCACAGTGAGTTAAAATCGACCATGTCTTTCTACACCTGTCTCTCCTTGCCTATCTTCTATTCTCTCAGTCCCCTCCACATCCACTTTCTGGCATCTGCGGCTCCTTTCTTTCATCATTGTATCTTCTTCCTTTTAAAATCATCTTAAATGAAAGAACACGATCAGTTTGGCTTCTCCACTAATGCTCCACCTCCATCTGCCCAAAAGATTCTCAGATATGTCTTTTGCCCCCCGTTATAATTTCTCTCGTAACTTGTTTGATTCTATCCAGGCCAGCACCAGCTTCACTCTCTCCCCGGCCACTTTCAGGATACAGCACATATTAATGCTAAAGCAGCCCAACAACATAGCCCAAAGTTAAGTGGCAACGTTTTAAAAGAAATGAAGGATGTGAGTGGTCATCACACTAAATATAAGTGTGTTTTCTGAGTGATGAGAAACTTGGAATGGCAAAACAGTGGAAGATGTAGGTATTAAATCACACAAATCATAAAGACTAGTGTATTGCAAAGGAATGGAATATAGAATGAGTGGAATTCATGCAACGATTATATAAAACTCCGGTTAGAATATTCAGTTCTGAGTACCTAAACTGAGAAGTGTACAAATGAAACCAGCATTGAAAGGGTTAAGGACAGGTTGCATATATGAGGGCTTGTATTTCTATGACTGTAAAGATTAAGGGTGAACTAATGAAAATACTTAAGATGTTTAAAGGAGTTAATTCAGTTGATAAAAATGAAATATTTCCTTTGGTGGGGAAATTCCACAAAAAGGAGCTGGAACTTTAAAATTACAGAGAGCAGAACCATTCAGAAGAAATGTCAGAAAGCACTGCTTCATGAGCAGAATGGTCCTGGAAATCTGGACTTCTTGGCCCCAGAACATGAGTGAGTTTCAGTCCATTGAAGATTTCAATACAATGTTTGATAGGCCTTTAAAAGGCAAAGATTACAGACAAAGACATACAAATAGATTTATGATACAGATCAGGATAGTCTAATGGAATGGTGGAATACCTCCACAGGGTTGAATGGCCTGTTTCTGCCTTTATGTTACCTTTCGGGATACAGAAACATATTGGGAAAGTTGGTTTTCCCTGACTGATTGGGAGACAGCAAAGCCGGAATGGCGGTGGAAATGTTTTATCTTCTAGTTGCTTGCAGACAGAGGATTCAGATCATTCCCTCTTTGGCAGCAAATATGAATCACCCAGAGCCATTTGCTAAGAAGCAGAGATGGAGGAAAAGACAGCAACCCAGCTACAATCACAACACTCAAACAACAGTGTGTACACAAGCCTACACTCAGCCAAATGACGGGTACTGTAGAAATGCCTCACCACGTAAATGGGGTATGGGGAGAATTCCAAGCAGCAGGAGGTATTTAATAAGAACTCCCACTCACTTGAAGAGCTTCTCTACAATTAACTTAGCAGAAGTGAATGTAATGATTTATATTCCTCTATTAATGTAAAGACAGCATAATGTTAATGCAGGGAAACATATTTACACTGATTCTTTTCAACTAACATTATAAAGTGGTAGAACATTTAGCACTTTGAAGAGGTTTTAATAGTTGCTTACCTTGTGTGGCGATATAATGGTTTGGTCTGTGATAGCCCTGAAGAGAGAAAATAAAACATTAAACGCCTTTAGCCGCATAATGCAGAAATTGCAAATGGCTCTCAATGATATTTCTTTTGACCTAGGTTAGTGAATTACTCTAAAGCAGGTCAAAGAGTTGGAACATCAAATTGCTTGAAGATTGTGACAGGGGTCTTCTATACCAAACTAAAATGCATGCAGCAATTATGCAGATTGTTGGTATTTATGTTGGATGTTTGGTCTTCTATATCTATTAGCATTTTTAAAATTCTTTCTCCATGGGATGACCAGCATTTATTGCACATCTTTAATTGCCCAGAGGGCAGTTAAAAATCAATTGCATTGAGGTAAGGATTTTGGTAAGTTGAGGTAAATTGGTTTAAAAAAAACTTCTCTTTCCTTTTTTGTAACTTTAGTCTCAACTTAGGTTAGTCTTAAAATTAAGAATGGCAGGAGATCTCAGACCCGTATTATGCTCCTCTTATTCAATGTGGGAGCTCAGGTACACAGCTGGTGTTCCTGACTCCTTCACATGCAGGAACTGTGTCCAGTTGCAGCTCTTGTTAGACTGCATGATGGGTCTGGAGTTGCGGATGGACTCACTTTGGAGTGCACGCGATGCTGAAGGGGTCATGAATAGCACGTTTAGTGATTGGTCACACTGCAGATTAGGATTGCTGAGGGAGAAAGGGAGTGGGTGACCAAAAGGCAGAGAAAGAGCAGGAAGGCAGTGTAGGTGTCCCCTGCGGTCATCTCCCTCCAAAGCAGGTATATCGTTTTGGATACTATTGAGGGGGCTGGTTCACCTGGGGATGGCAGCAGTAGCCAGGTTCAGGGCAAGATGGCTAGCTCTGCTGTACAGAAGGGTGGGAAAAAGAGTGGAAGGGCTACAGTTGTGGGGGATTCAATTGTAAGGGGAGTAGATAGGTGGTTCTGTGGTCAATAATGAGACTCCCAAATGGTATGTTGCTTCCCAGGTGCACAAGTCAGGGATGTCTCGGATTGACTGCAGAAAATTCTCAAGGGTGAGGGTGAACAGCCAGTTGTCATGGTATATGTAGGCACTAATGATATAGGTAAAAAAACAGGATGAGGTCCGACACAAAGAATTTAGGGAGTTAGGAACCAAGTTAAAAAGTGACCTCAGAGGTAGTCATTTCAGGATTGCTACCAGTGCCAAATGCAAGTCAAAGTAGGAATGATAGAATATTCAGGATGAATGCGTGGCTTGAGAGATGATGCAGGAGGGAGGGGTTCAGATTTTTGGGACATTGGGACCAGTGGGGGAGGTGGGACTATTAGAAAATTGGATGGTCTACACCTGGTCAGGACTGGAACCAACATCCTTGGGGGTTCTTTTGTTAATGCTGTTGGGGAGGGTTTAAACTAATATGGCAGGGGTTGGAAACGAAATGAGGAGGTTAGTGGATAGTAAAGACGTAGTAACTAAAGCATGTAAAGAACTAGATAATGAAGTCAGCATGACTAAGTGGAAGAGTAGACAGGAAGTGGCGGATGAACGCAGAGGAACTGGTGGTCTGAGGTGCATTTGTTTTAATGCAAGAAGAATAGTAGGTTACGCAGATGATTTTAGGGCTTGGATTAGTACCTGGGAGAATGATGTTATTGCTATTACTGAGATGTGCTTAAGGGAAGGGCATGATTGGCAATGAAATGTCTCGGGATATCGATGCCTCAGGTGCGATAGAGAGGGAACATAAAAGGGGTGGAGGAGTTGCATTACTGGTCAGTGAGGATATTATAGCTGTGCTGAAGGAGGGCACTATGGAGAACTTGAGCAGTGAGGCAATGTGGGCAGAGGTCAGAAACAGGAAGAGTGTGGTAACAATGCTGGGGCTGTACTCCAGGCCTCCCAACAGCGAGCGTGAGATAGAAGTACAAATATGTAGAGAGATCATAGAAAGATGTAGGAGCAACAGGGTGATGGTGATAGGAGATTTTAATTTTCCCAACATTGACTGGGATTCACTTAGTGTTACAGGTCTAGATGGAGTAGAATTTGTAAGGAGCATCCAGGACATTTTCTAGAGCAGTATGTAAATAGTTTAACTCGGGTATGGGCCACACTGGACCAGGTGTTGGGGTATGAACCCATCCAGGTGGTTGAAGTTTCAGTAGCAGATTACTTTGGGAATAGTGATCTCAATTCCACAAGTTTAAAATACTCATGGACAAAGACAAGAGTGGTCCTAAAGGGAGAGTGCTAAATTGGGGGAAGGTAATTGGGGAACTATAGCAAAATTCAGCAGGAGCTGGGGAATATGGATTGGGAGCAGTTGTTTGAAGGGAAATCCACAATCAATATGTGGGAGGTTTTAAAGAGAGGTTGATTAGAGTTCAGGAGACATACTTTCCTATAAAAATGAAGGATAGAAATGGCAAGATTAGGGAACCATAAATGACAGGTGAAATTGAGACTAGCTTAGAGGAAAAAGGATGCATATATAAGGTATAAGTGACTGAAGTCAGATGAAGCTTTGGAAGAATATTGGGAATGTGGGACCAATCTGAAGTGAGGAATTAAGAGGGCTAAAAGGGGTCATGAGATATCCTTAGTGAGCAGGGTTAAGGAAAACCCCAAAGCCTTTTATTCTTATAGAAGGAATAATAGGGTAATGAGGGAAAGGGGTTGGCTCACTCAAGGAAAAAGGAGGAAAGATATGAGTGGAGTCAGAAAATGGGTGAGATTCTCAATAAGTACTTTGCATCGGTATTCACCGAGGAGAGGGACACAGCAGATGTTGAGATGAGGGGTAAATCTTTGATTGCTCTAGGTCAAGTTGGCATAAGGAGGGAGGAAGTGTTGTGTATTCTAAAAGGCATTAAGATGGACAGGTCCCCAGGACCAGATGGGATCTATCCCAGGTTACTGAGGGAAATGAGAAAGGATATAGCTGGGGCTATAACAGATATCTTTGCAGCATTCTTGAAAAAGGGGAAGGTCCATTCAGAGGACTGGAGAATTGCTAATGCTGTCCCCTTGTTTAAGAAGGGTAGCTGGGATAATTCAGGTAATTTCAGACCAGTGAGCCTGATATCAATGGTAGGGAAGCTACTGGAGAAGATACTAAGGGATAGGATATTTACCCTTTTGGAAGAAAATGGGCTTATTAATGATAGGCATTGTTTTATGCAGGGAAGGTCATGTCTTACAAACTAATAGAATTCTTTTAAGAGGTGACAAAGTTGATTGATGAGGGAAGGGATGTAGATGCCATATACAAGGACTTTGGTAAGGCATTTAGTAAGGTACCCCATGATAGTCTGATGAAGGTGAAGTTGCATGGCGTCCATAGTATCCTAGCTAGATGGATAGAGAACTGGTTGGGCAACAAGAGACAGAGAAGCAGTGGAAGGGAGTTTCTCAAAATGGAGACCTGTGACCTGTGGTGCTCCACAGGGATCAGTACTGGGACCACTGTTGTTTGTGATATACATAAATGATTTGGAGGAAGGTGTAGGTTGCCTCATTAGCAAGTTTGCAGATGACACTAAGATTGGTGGAGTAGCAGATAGTGAAGGGAACTGTCAGAAAAATAAGGCAGAATATAGTTAAATTGGAGAATTGGGCAGAGAAAGGGCAGATGGAGTTCAATCCAGACAAATGTAAGGTGATGCACTTTGGAAGATACAATTTCAGAGGGGACTACAAAGTAAATGGAAAGGTCCTGGGGAAAATTGATGTACACACAGATCAAGGTGTTCAGGTGCATTGTTCCCTGAAGATGGCAACGCAGGTCAATACAGTGGTCATGAAGGCATACGCATGCTTTCCTTCATCGGACAGAGTACTGAGTACAAGAGGTGGCAAGTCATGTTACAATTGTATAAGACTTTGGTTCGGCCACATTTGGAATACTACGTACAGTTCTGGTCGCCACTTTACCAAAAGAATGTGGATGTTTTGGAGAGGCTGCAGAGGAGGTTCACCAGGATGTTGCCTGGTATGGAGGGTGCTAGCAATGAGGAGAGGTTGAGTAGATTAGGATTATTTTCATTATAAAGAAGGCAGTTGAGGGGGGACCTGATTGAGGCCTTCAAAATCATGAGAGCTTAGGCAGGGTGTTTCGCAAGAAACCTTTTCCAGAGTGGAGGACCCAATTACTAGGGGTCGCGAGTTCAAAGTGAGAGGGGAAAAGTTTAGCGGAGATATACGTGGAAAGTTCTTTACGCAGAGGGTGGTGGGTGCCTGGAGTGAATTGCCAGCGGAGGTGGTAGGGGCGAGATGTATCTAGACAGATACATCAATGGGCAGGAGGATAGGGATACAGATCCTTAGAAAATAGACGGCAGATTTAAATCGAGGATCTGGATTGGTGCAGACTTAGAGTGCTGAAGGGCCTGTCCCTGTGCTGTAATGTTTTTTGTTCTTTGTTCACATTGCTGTGGGTCTTGAGTCACATATTGTCCAGACCAGGAAAGGATGGCAGTTTCCTTCCTTAAAAGGCATTAATGAATCAGATGGGTTTTCTGATCATTGACCTTAGTTTCACAATCACCATTAGGGCAGCTTTCTACTCCAGATTTTTATTTTATTTTTGTTCTCTATTTAATTTCTTGGTGATTCTCTTATGTTAATAACCTCTGTTTTAGCTCTTTCCTACAAGTGGAAGACATCGCCTATGTATGTTTAAAACCTTTCCTGAAAGGTCATTCCTGAAGAAGGGCCTGTGCCCAAAACGTCGAATCTCCTGTTCCCTGGATGCTGCCTGACCTGCTGTGCTGTTCCAGCAATAAAGTTTCAACTTTGATCTCCAGCATCTGCAGACCTCACTTTCTCCTAAAACCTTTCCTACCTTTTTCCAGTTATTTTTAGTCTTGGCAGTGGACTGCAGATCAGGTACTGTGTGAAAATCAAACGTTATCAGTCTGCAGGTTAATGAATGGAACATATGAGGGAATTAGCAGTGGCAGGACAGAGGTGAGGGGGAATACTTGAGAGCATTTTTAAAAAAATAATTGTGTTGCCAAATGCAGTGCCAATACTAAAGTTTGGTTTGAAGAGTGATTGTCAGTGTAAGTGCAGGCTAGGAGTCTGAAAGGATTAATATTGAGGAGTGAGATGAATCTCAAGGCCTTCTTTAAAGTCTCTGTAACACTGTTTATCATATCGATGCGACCTGTAACCAATTGGTAACATGCAGTTAGCTTGGTAAATGCAAGATACTTTTTCAGGTCAGTTAAATCTCTCTTGAAGACTTATATGTAGCACTATTCATTTATAGGTCCACCCACTCCAGTGTGGTCTAGCACTATCAGAGTTACTAATAGGTGCAAAGTCAAAAACTCAGCACCTCATCTGATGACAAAAGTTGATGATACATTTATGCCTACAGGAAGATCAAGGCATTTGGAATGGTGAGCAGTGTCATAGTGCACAATAGATCACACATGGTAATAGGCATGATCATGTGGGATGGTTGTCACATTTAGAACAAGATTATCAGGTGTGCATTGGCATTTGAACAGAAAAGATACTATCATCTAGGCCAGCAGAGATCTTAATTGTTTGCAGTGTTGAAGGGGTCCTATGAAGGAACTGCAGGAACCTCATCCTATTAAGGATTAAATAGTCACCATTGATTGATTAGGATAAATAGAGGGGAGAATTTGATAATTCAGGGGGACCAACTGTCAGGAAGAGAATTGAAGGCAACTACCTTCAACTCAGCAAACAACCAATCTTCTATAATTGAAGAGAACACATCCTGAGAGAACAGTGAAACCTCAAGATCACCAGTAAAGTCAGAGGCATCGGGGGAAATGGGGCACTGGTACATATGTTAAAATAGTAATTCATATCATGTGAATAAGAAAAAAAGAACACTGGGGGTGATATTGTCTATGAGTCTGAAAGGGTTTAATTGCAGAGTAGCATAGCACCACTCATTATGATAATGTCCGAGGGAACTGTCGGCAAAACAGCTTAGCATCTAAAGGAGATCTAACATCTGGTACTCCACAAAATCTCTGTAACAATGTATATGATGTGAATATAACCTCTGGCTAGCTGCTAACATCGAATAAGTCAAATCTTGTTAACGATAGGAGACTTTTCAAGTTAGGCCAGGAAGTGGTTTTCCTTTTACCACACTAGAATAAGCATGTCCTTAGAGTTCCTACACTAAACCAGGATGGTGGCAAGAAGTTTCACCATGAGCAATAGCTCGTACAGCATCATGAGCTGGCTTCCCCAAACGACAGTGAACAAGTGCTTTTAAACATCATTAAAAATACAGTTAATACTAAGTGTGAAATGAAAGCTTTGATACTACAGTCATGGAGATAATTGTTATCCTTTGTCGATATGTCTGTCAACAGAATAGCAAGAGTTGCTCGAAATTTTCACAAACTAACATCTTTCAATTCTTTCCATAAAAAAATTAATTGCTTTTATAAACAACTATGTACTACAGAGGTCTGAAAATCAACTTCAGTTCAATGTTATATGTTTAGAAATTGAGGTAAGCATGTTCCATACTTACCCTGTTAAATAATTGCTTTTCTGAAGATAGCAGAGATGTAATACAGCTTATCTACAGAAGAAAATAAAATTGTTTTCCTCTTTTGGATTTGTGTTAAAGCCAATGCCTTTGATTTCTGCTCCAAACTCCATTCTCTGGTTAATGGCTCCACGCTCTCCCTGGTAGCTGCTTGGATAAAGTAGATTACCCATGCCCTTGGTGTCATCTTTAACCCAAAGGTAAGTTTTCATCTGCATTCTTGCATCATCATGATTTCCACCTCTTAAACAGTACCCAACATTGTCCCTGTCTCAGTGAAATGCTGCTGAAAGACTCATTTATGTTTCCCTAGCTAATCTATCCTAATGAATTCCTGACTAGTCTCTCACATTCTACCCTCTGTAAACTTGAGATCAATCAAGCACTTAACTCATTTTAAAGCAAGTCAAGTCTTGGTCCCTTGTCACCTCGTGCTCACTGACCTACTGTGAGTCCCATTCAAACAATGAACTGATTTTAAAATTCTCATTCTTGTTTTGCAAATCCCTCTATGGTCTCCTTATCTCAAGAATCTCTTTCAGCCCTAAAACTCTGTGTGATATTAGTGATTTTCACATTTTAACCACTTGACCATGCCCAACCTTAATCACTCCACCAATTAGGCCATACCTTCAGATGATGAGGCCTTAAACTCTAGAATTCTGTTCATAAACTTTCTACATCTTCAACTTGCTTTCTTTTAAGAACCTACTTAAAACCTATCTCTCTAAACAAGCTTTTGGTCATCTGGCCTAATATATTGGTGGGTGGCTTGATATTTTGTTTTGTAATGATTCTATTGAAGTACTTAATGATTCTATTAAGGTACTTCATTTGTGAAGTACCTTAGGATTGACTAATACATTAAAGGCGTTACAAATTAGAAGTAGTTGTTGTAACGGTGTTTACTTCTGCAGATTTGTAAATGTGTTCACTAACGATTCGTTTAGCATGATCTGTAGATTGACATTTTCTCATGTTTTTCACCTAGCATCATCTCCAAGCACTCCTAGGTCAGTGCAGCATGATGAGATATAAAATAAGCAACCGTCTATTGTGCTATTACGATTGATAAGAATGTACCTATATTTATGAAGAAATCAGTATTTCAATAAATGTTCTTTTCCAAAGTGCTCATGATTCCATGAGAAGTAGGATGACTAAAACCTTCACAAGTGCATTTATATTCTTACACAAAGCAATCACAGGTATTCTTCGCCACAATAGAGTCAACCACAACACTAAAAGCACCCCCTACAGTATAATATTCAATCCACCGCTCACACTAAAGGGATGAAAGCAGTGACTCTCTGGCAGTTAGCAAAGAAAATGAATTTGTGACAGTCAGTTCCTAATGGGCACAAGCCCATTGAACAAAACTGCCCATAATCAGCATCAAACTGACAGCTTCACTCTTTGAAGCCACAGAATGACTAGTGCGGGAAATGCAAGTAGCACGCTGGTATAGTGGGACATGCTGTTCAGAGATTGTCAATTTGTTACAACAGAGTGAAAAGAGCTTTAGTCTGAATCTACTTGATGTTCTACCTGACCTGAAAGCATTTGATGTTGGCAGCTTTTACCAAAAGTGAAAAAAGATTTCTTCATTCAGCAATGTTGACTCGTAACCAACTAAAGAAAGAAACCAAATTCAGGTTTATGTTTGATAATTTCAATACTTACTTCCACATAGTTTGCATTAATATAGTCAGAGTTTGAATCTCCCTCCAATGGTTGCAGCCTGACCCGAGAATGATCATCTGAAAAAGAGATAAATCAAGATTCATTCATGAATCACCTTGAACCGTAAAGGAAGACAGAAATTTGCTTTTGGACTGAGCCATGAGGAGGAGACATGGTGGAGCACTGAATCTTCTGACTTTCAAACATTATCGTTGGCAGCTTAGACCAAAATAATCATGGCTTGATCCTAACTTGCTACTCACTTCCCTTGAGATTCCTCTCTCTCCATGCAGCTCTCCCTCATTCCCCACCGTCTCCCATGCCACCAACTCCTCCATCCCAGAGCTCCGTCCCAATTTTCTACATTCCTAGACTTGCAGAAGGCACTGGCTAAAGAACTATAGTCACTACCACTCTCTCAGTATGAAGAAAGGCAGGAAACGTTATGGTCATAGAATGAGAGAATCCCACAGTGTCGAAGCAAACCATTCAGCCCAGCAAATCCACACCTACCCTCTGAAGAGCATCCCACACAGACCCTACCTGTAACCCTGTATTTTTTCATGGCTAATCCACCTGGCTTGTATATCCCAGGACACTATGGGCAATTTAGAAAGCCAATCCACCCTAACCTGAAGAGCTTTGGACTGTGGGAGGAAACCAAAGCATCGAGAGGAAATTCAGTCAGACACAGGGAGAATGGGCAGTCACCCAAGGGTGGAATCAAACACATGTCCCTGGTACAGTGAGGCAACAGTGCTAACCACTGAGCAACCATGCTGCCCAGGTCCATCAGCCTTTGTCCCAGTTTCACATATTGGAGATCTTCCAGCATGATTCACCAATTGAATGCAGAAGCTATGGTATATAAAAGCAAATTTGGCTATGATATATATTTAAAAATTGCATTTTCTAATGGTCCCCACAGATTCCACCCTCCCCAACATAAACACTGCCACTCAAACAAAGCAAAATATTGCGTTTGCTGGACATCTGAAATAAAGACAGAAACTTCGCAGGTCTGAAAGCATCTGTGGAGAGAAAAATCAGAGTCAACGTCTTGAGTCCAGTATAACTCTTCTCCAGAGCAGAAAGGAGTTGGAAAATAGTAATTTTGCGCTGTTGACTGAGGAGGAAGAGTAATAAGTGAACGAGAATGTGTGTGCTCAGATCAAAAGACAAAGGGAGTACTAATGGTGATAGAAGAGAGACATAAAATCAATGTAAATGATTAGTGTGAAAGTGAGAAATGAGTCCTGTCTGCTGACAGTAAGGTTAACAAGCATAACAAAGACATAGCAAGGCATGGGGCGCCGGTTCTGGTGTCAACAAAATGCAGGTCAGAGAACATGGTCTGAAGTTGGTGGATTCAATATTAATCTCTAGAGCTAGAAAGTATCTAAATGGAAAATGATGTACTCTACCAACTTGCATTGAGCTCTATTGGAATACAGTAGCAGGCACATGCCAGAAATGATAGCAAGATGCCTTACTGAAATGGCAAGGTTGGGGCCATTCCTTCGGACAGAGTAGAGATCCAATTGCAGCAAACTATATTGAGTCCAACTCAAAATTAACATGCACTTTGTCCTCAAACTTCAACCTTTCCCTGCAGATAACTGCGGAAGAAGCCATGAGTAGAACCTCCTTCATTCTGGCCAGGTCTTCAAATCCAGAGGATCGTTAGGAACACCTCATCTCATTATCCCACAGAATATTGGGGCCTGCGTACTGACTGAGACAGGCTGATTAGTGCAACAATTATTACGGATGAAGGGAGTCCCTCCTGTGAGGACCTGGTCAGATCACATCTGAGACACTCAAAATGAAGAACGTTTGGTTTGCACCCTACACTGTGGACAAGAGAGGCAGCCTGAAGAGCAACATAAAAGAAAAGAATGTAGTTCTTCATTCAACACTCATTCAACATTGGTCACAAGAGAGATCAATCAACAAACAGAATCACTAGCTTCCTCAGCATCACAAACACAAACTAACCCATGAACAAATAAGCTGCATTCATCCTTGACCTGCATTGCTCTGACAGCTGGTGATTTGACTGTAATACTAGATTCCTCCTGCAGAATGTACAACGACTTCATATGCTGCACATGTACGCTCATCAAAATGCATTTATTTTTGCACCTTAGTAAGGCTATATAAATGATCAAAGTAAATATGCCATCAATTGTATAACAGCTTCCTAAATTAAAGATATATTTGCTTCATAAAATGTCAATGTAATTCCTTGTGACTGCAATTAAAAACAAAGCAGAAGGAAAAAGGACTAGCAAATTTGATTTTTTTTCTCCAATCTACCGTGAAGTCCTACAATCACAAACCACAGCACAGGTATATGTTCAACCTGAGCAGCAGCTTCCCAACGTCTTTCAAAGCCTTGTTGGAATCAGATGCCTGCCTGTTTCTCATATAATGGCCCTGGGACACTCCCTATAATTTATATCTGTGGAATTTTTTAGCAGCAGTTTGGGAATAACATTCAGAATAAAATCAAAAGACAGTTTCCTTCTGATTTAATATTAACATATTTGCTGGTCATAGAGTCATACAGCATCAAAAAAGACCCTTCGGTCTAACCAGTCCATGCCGACCATAATCCCAAGTTAAACCAGTCCTGCCTCCCACGCTGGGGCCATATCTTTCCAAACGTTTTTTATTCATGTACTCATCCAATTGTCTTAACCAAAGCTTGTTGGTTTTTGGAACATGTGTGGCCTGCCTGTTTCAAAATGCTCCATTTGACTATGAAGGAAATGCTGGTGAACAACTTTACTCCAGCTATTTGTTTTGGTCATACCTCATTTCATCATATTTAAAGTTATGGAGCTTGCTTCTGCTCTCAAGTATTTCTGACTACTAAGGGCAATTTTAACTGAATCTCTGATCAAGTGAGTGGGTTCAAAACTAAATTATGTCGCATTTATTTTTTGGAGGAGAATACTGAGCCAAGTGTGTGAACACTACAGCCCTCAATGTTATATCACTTCCATCCTCAGCCCTTGATCTTAACTGGAATGGTGCTTGGATGTTACAATTAGCTTCAATATAGCTTGGCTAAATCAAGGAGAAAAATTTTTCCTGATTCCTTCTCCCAGCTACTGTCTAATGCCTGCTGCTGGGTGGCGTTGAATGAGAACAGAATTAGTCTTAATTTCAGTCAGGTTGTCTGACCTGGATAGTCAGGCTCAGCAAAGAAGAGCCGGTTAAAAGATGCCAAACATTGACCAGCATTCATGGAGCTCCAGTACTCTCAGCAAGGTTCTGGAATTGCACAGCCCTGGCATTTTTACCAGTACAATTAGGGAATATGGCAATGTCTATAGCTCCTACTTTGAGCAAGACCTCACACCGCTGCTACACAAACCTAATGTGACTGAATACGGCTGCAAATCAATTTCCATATAGACAGCGTTGCTAATAGGAAAACAAGTGATTTAAATTGGGGAATTCTGGCTGCTCCGGCACAGAGAAATGGATGGTGGTTTCATGAATTAATTTCACATGTAGAAATCACAAAGGAAATGCACCAGCTTATTTTATCACAGTGATAGCCTTCAAAATTCTAAAAGCTCTTTGTATCTTGGGAATTAATGTCTTTGCAATTGCCTCAGTCATTTTACCTTTGTCTCAGAGCTAAACAAATACGCTTAATATCCATGGAACAAGGGATTGGATATTACTGTCCTCTGCCTACCCATTCCCCCCCTCCCCCCAACAATTTATCTGCATGCTTACAGGGAAAAGAAGCATCAGGCTGCCCTTTTGGGCTATTCAGATCCTTTGGTGGCCAATTAATGGCCATTTAATTGGCTGGATTTATCAGTTCCCTTCAGTGGACTTGAAGGCATTGGGCTCAACCCTATCACTAATACTGTTGGCTGCCTTTTCTTAAGGCATGCTCTCTAGATTGTCAATGAATGATTATAGAATCCCTACAGTGCAGATAGAGGCCATCTGGCCCATTGAGTCTGCACCAACTCTCCAATGAGCATCCCATCCAGACACACTTGCTCCCTCCCATCCCCCTTTGCTAATCCACCTAATCTGCACACCCTCGGACACCACAGGGCAATTTTGCATGGCCATTCCACCTAGCCTCCCGATCTCCAGACTGCAGAAGGAAACTAGTGCACACAGAGAAAACCCACGCAGATATAGGAGGAATGTGTAAACTCCACACAGATAGTCACCCAAGGCTGGAATTGAATCATTGTGAAGTAGCAGTGCTAACCACTAAACCAACCTGGTTTTAATTCAAGTTCAATTGATGCTGGAATGGATGATAAATCAACTTGTGATCTGCAGACTCTGCTACATGTGTGGCAGGTAATGCTTTAAGAGTTGGATGGCTTGGATGTCCATGCACTCCCTCCAATATTTCAACTTCACATTCCTAATAAAGTCTCTTGACATGTTCATTGCCTTTCTGATTGGACCTTCTATATTTTGGGTTGACTAAAAGCTGGGTGCTGGCATGATTCAGTGAAGGCTATTTGCCCCTTTCAGGGATTGCCAAAATATTCTTGCCATGCCCGGCAGGTCTCCTGCATGACCAGGTTCTGAGGATGCAGTAGTTTTGAGACTTTGGTGTCAGGGGAGATGGCTTTAACTGATTAGCACCTCAATGCTGGATGTACGTGTTTGGAAGAGCATTTTGTTATTGGTCTACCTTTCTTGCCACTGAATTTGAAGGACTTTGGAGACCCATGCTCAGCTCTTTGAGATGTTTGATGTCAGTTGTCCACATTTCCACAATGAAAATAGCATCAAGGAGGTCCACCAACCTGTGGACAACCCATACCCACTTAAGGGCTTCCACCTGATACCACAGAGGGACCCACACCAATCTGTCACCTCGATAGGTTTCCCTGCGTGGGCTGGTGGTGGCTTACCCTTTGAACCCAGTTGCCCCCACATTCCCCCATTCACACCTTTCCTTCTGCACTCACCTCTCTCTCTCTCTCTTGTCATTATCTCCAGCCCCAGACTATCTGGCCATAGGATCTAGATTAGACTGGTTCTGGAAAAGCACAGCAGGTCAGGCAGCATCTGAGGAGCAAGAAAATTGATACTTTGGGCAAAAGCCCTTCATCAGGACTCAAGGGTCTGTCAGTCCAGGTTCTCAGCGCTGAGGTCTTTCCCAGTACAGACACGGCGGAGCTATTGGGAGTACAGAGCTGATGGTCGATTGAGCAGAAGAACTGCCCTATGAGGTGGAATAGGCAAAAGTGAGGATTGCAGATGCTGGAAACTAGAATCGAGATTAGAGTGGTGCTGGAAAAGCACAGCAGGTCAGGCAGCATCCGAGGAGCAGGAAAATAGACGTTTCGGGCAAAAGCCCTTCATCAGGAATCTATGAGGTGAAATGCTGTATTGGGGAAAAGGGCCTTCCTCCTCCCTCCCTTGCCATGGTATTGCTTAGTTGACTACGAAACATGAAAGTAGAAGGAAGAATCTCAAGTGAAAATTAAAATAGACAAGTGGAAAACTTTGTACATAAGGAGGAAAACTGTTCTGAACAAGGGTCACTGGATCCGAAATATTGATTCTGCTTTCTCTCCACAGATGCTGCCAGGTCTTCCAAGTTTCTGTTTTTGTTTCAAATTTTCAGTGTCTGCCATTCTTTGTTTTATTTTCCTGAAAGAGTTAAATATGTATTTAAACTTAGTGGCAAGGTAGACATTTGTTTATCATTGCTCCCATTTTCTGGCAGGAAATAGGGGTAAAATGACCACAGTTTCAGACAATGCTACAAACTCAAAATGCTGAAATACATATCGAGACTTGAGAACAAATTCTGCTGCATACCTTAATTTCTGTAATGTTGTTTATTCTTCTGAACAATGAGAATTGTTACTTCTGTGTGAGTTGACTGTTTTATATCTATGAGCATGTTGGGGTGATCCAAGGCTAGATACCTGTATCTTTAGCACAGATATTCTTCAATATTTAACAATATTGCTTTACCAATAGGTGAGAAGATGCCATATGTGTGGGACATTCAACTAATTTATTTCACAATGAGATGAATGTACAGTGTAGTTGTTTCACATTAATGAAGGTTTTTGGCATATATTCATACAAAATAATGAACATGTAACAAAGAAATGAGTTGTTATATTTGACAAATATAGACCGCCTCCTCTGCTGTAGCCTGGGGCCAGAACGTCCTCTTATTATTCACATGAAGTACTAGATTTCACAGAGTAGTGCTGACTCTGGAGGCCATTAAAAATGGCTGGAATGAGATGAGGTTTAAATCATGCAAGAACTGAGTCATGCTATTTGAAATTAATGCTGAGGTCAAACAGGTTTCTTTTTCATTCTTTGATGGATCATAACCTGTCATGTGAAATATATGGAAGTGACTAAATGCTCTTGAAAGGCAGGTAAGGTCTGTTAAGTGTCACAGTTTCATGTTATTTAAATCCCTAGTCCTTTAAACTTTGTTTGATTGTTTCAGAGTTAAAAAGGCACATGCATTAATGGACATCTAGCCAGAATTGATTCTGATGACACGATTTCATTTAGCTCCGTTGAATACCCTCTCTTCATTATCGGCCCGGTCAAGATACCGCTCGTCAATATCAGTTCACTGTGCTATAGATAGGGCAAATGCAACATTTTATATATGTACAGTATGTAACAGAGCATTAATATGGTTGTCAGTGATGATGGAAGTGAAGTAGGAGTGGAATCAGGCGATAAGGTAACCTTGTCACTGAGTTTGTGAGACAGGAAACTGGAAGGCTTTCAGCACCATCAATTGTAATCAATTGTTTGAGGTTCATGAAACACACGAGGTGCGCCACATTAGGAGGTGGAATTTACCAAGATACTGCATATGAACAGAAGGCACAAGAAATGCACAAGAAATTATAGCCATGATGTGGAGGTGCTGGTGTTGGACTGAGATGGCCAAAGTTTAAAAATCACACAACGCCAGGTTATAGTCCAACAGGTTTATTTGGAAGCACTAGCTTTCTGAGCGCTGCTCCTTCATCAGCTCCAAAAGCTAGTGCTTCCAAATAAGCCTGTTGGACTATAACCTGGTGTTGTATTATTTTTAAAGAAATTATAGAACCAATAACTATTTTCACTTAACAGTATCCTTTTTTGTCATGTGCTGCAATTGGAGACAACTCTGTCTCAGAATAACCTCACTAAGGCAAAGGAGAAGCTGTACTGATCACAGAGCTGGATGGCATTGACTGTAGTTGCCAGAGGCATTTGGGGCAAGAAATCTACTGAAGCTAACAGACAGAGGGCTGTAAATAACCACTGGGCATTTACATAAATAATGAAGCAAAAGACAGGAGAAGGATTCTTGAAAAGATTTATATGCGTTCACTGAGGAGCAATATAAACCAAGATCAGACAGCAATGCCACAGCAGTGTCACTGAATTCATAAAATAATGCAACCTTTAAGTAGAGTTGGCATCATTTTTCAAGAGGAGCAGTACTCACAAGCAATGATATTCCCATATCTATTTTTCATCCTGTTTTCATCTTTCTTGGCAGAATCCCATGGGGCAGACTGTCCTTCATAAAAACTCTGGAACACACAAATGTTACAATTAGCAACAATACTTAAAAAGGATGTTTGATTATAGGTGGATCGGGGGAGAGAAGTAGACAGATAGGTCACAATAACAGTGTCATGCTCCAATAGTGCACGGACAGCATTGTACACACAAAGGGACTGCAAAAAATAAAACTAATTTCTTGTCAAGTGAGATCAAATCTTTGAAGTTGCTCTTCAGACTGATCACAATTAAACTTCCATTCTATTATGGGCATGTATGGGCATGTATTATTTAAGCTTAATGTAGGAGTTTTATAAGGCTAATGTTACAAAGCTGTGCTACAGATGAAGAGGATACCATGGTTGTTCATGGATTTCTACCCATCCATTTTAATGGAAGCGAAGTTATGGGCAATTCACCTTTGGCTACATGCAGCAAGCAAATGATATTGCATGATACAGATTGAGAATTGTTTACTTTTTTAGGTGATAGTGTAAAATGGACAATATTAAATGGCTACTGTTGGGAAGGAACTGCAGGTGTCCGATATTGTTCGCTCCTGACCAGTCTAAATTATTCCTCCCTATCACCTTCCCATCTCACTCCCTTTATTTCTAAGACGGTTCTTAACTTGGTTCTTCAGATCAACTGTAACATTCCTGCCACCCATGCTACCTCAGCAAAAAATAAAGGATTGAACTGTGGGGATGGTCTGAGCCGAAAGAGCTCAGGACTGTATTCCATTTACCCACGAATCCACTCAGAATCCAAGCTGAATGGATTCAGTGCAGCACTTTGAAAGTTTATTGAATTGCAGTTTGAAAACAACTGCTGAAGTACTCACTTTACAATCACCAAAAACCAATGCAAACAACATCTTAAATGCAATTGAGAAAATGTAGCAGGTGGAATCAAATATTTGTGTCTGAGGTTGATGGCAATCTGTTTGTTCCTGAGGGAGCCCTTTCATAAGCTGACAGGCTGTTCAACCATGAAATGGTTTTATTTCTCCTCTGGAATGTGTGTGTTTCTGTGTGCATTGTGCAATTTCAACATCTTTTGTTGCCAGTTTGTTTCTCTCTGATTTGATGCACAACTTAACAAGGAATTCTGTCAAGACAGGAGTGGTCACTACATGGCATAATTGATTCGCGTAAAAAGTTGGCAATCTGCAGTAAAACAGAATATTTGGACTAATTTGAACTTTGCCCATCCTGGAAGGAAGATTGTATAACATTAACATGCAAATTTCACGTGGGTTAGATGATTTTATTGTTGGTAATTATCCAGATATTAAAGTTTAACATTTCCACTCTTGGATTTGCAAGAGGAAGATTGGCCAATACTTATGCTTTGTAACTTTGTTGAAACCAGTAATCAGGCCTAACAGACTAGCCTGCATTTACACATCGTGCACTTTATGTTTGTATTCTACAAGAAAAGAACCATTTCATATAGTTCCAAAGTATGCCAAAGTTAATAAAGTACATTTGAAGCATTGTCATTGTGACGCAGACAACAGGCAAACTAATCAGTACACAGCAATTGCACCCAGACAGCAAAGTGGTAATAACTAGATACCATATTGGCTGAAGGATAAATATTAGTCAGGATACCAACTGCTCTTCCAAAAGAGTATGACAGAATGTTTCTGTTCATTTCAGTGGGTAGGTTTGATGTCAGTTTAACACCTCATCTGAAAGATACAATCTGGCAGTGTAGCCCTCTCAGTAATGCCAGTTATGGAGTCAGTGATTCATACAGCACTGAAACAGATCCTTTGGCCCAACTCATGCCAACCAGGTTTCCCAAACTTAACTACTCCCATTTGGCCCATATCCCTCTAACTTCGAACCTGTGTGTCCAGAACATCACCGGGGTTTCTGGGTTAATAGTCCAGTCGGGTCTCTGGATTTATAGTCCAGTAAGTTTACCAGTATGCCATCACATTCCCATGAGGTGATGAATTTTTTAAAATGGTTACAAAGTTGAACTTTTATGACATATGGAAAATCAGACCAGGGACCACAATCAGGATTCAGTTTCGAACAACAGTTTCAGACCAATAGAAGAGCAGCTTAACTTGTGGCAGTCCAGACTTTCAGAAATAGAAAAAAAATGTAACTGCTTTAGCAGTTTTAAGTAGACAGGGTATTTTTAAAAATTCAATTCCAAAAAGTCAGTGATGTAGCTGGCGTACGTATATTTTGACAAAGAGAATTGCATTTGGTGAGCATATAAAACATTGCAGAAGGGAAGGCTTGCAACTTTGTTAATCAAGTATGAAACTGAAGAGTTGAGGTAAAACTGCTGATGCAGTGTGGTTGAATGGCTGTAAAGGATACGGTTGGGAAAAGAGTTGAAATTTTCTTTTTGTTGCTGATGTTAAAATTTTCCTAACTTTTCATACATGTTTCTAGCTTTGATTTTTTAAAGTTTGTGTTATAAACATTTGATAAAAGAACATTAGCAGCCTCACGTGGATTTGATCATTGACTGACCGATGTGGTAACTAAACCGCAAAAGTAAAACTTATGGTCTATGAAACCAGGTTTCACTCTGAGATCTGACTTGTCTATCAACTGAGGATCATATCTCAGTCAATCTGGGGAACATGGTTAGGAGGCAGATTCGTAAAGAGGGGAATTAGCTAACGAATTAGATAGTGAATTAGCTGAAAAGAAGCATATAGTACAGAGCTAGCTGTTATCAGTTGAAATAAATTAACTGTGGAAATCTGAAACAAAAACAGAAAGTGCTGGAGAAACTCAGCAGGTCTGGCAGCATCTATAGAGAGAAAATTAGAGTTAACATTTCTGGTCCTGTAATCCATTTTTCTGCATGATATACCCTTTTACCCTTCAAGCCTGCTCCGCAAGTCAATAAGATTAGGGCTGATACGTTTTGGCTTTCACCCCATTTTCCTGTCTGTTCCCCATATATCTTAGCAAGCAAAAATCTGTCTAACGCAACCTTGAATATATTCAATATCCTTCACTGTTCTCTGGGGGAGACAATTCCAAGGTTAACAAGTCCCTGAGAAAATAAATTCCTCCTTATCTCTGTCTTAATGGGAGACTCCTTACTTTTAATCAGTGCCAACTCATTTTATATTCCTCCTTGAGGAAGTTATTATCATTAGTCTTTGATCTCATTTAGATTTTTAAACAATGTTTCTAAGTTAAATAATGATCCTGACAAACAAAACTATGTAGAGCTTTCACTTTGGGCACTATCAGGAAATAGGTCACAATATGAGTTTGACATTATGTTAGGCTTCACACTCACACCAAAATTCATCATTAGTTTAGTATAAATGTAAATGTTCTATGAATTCATACTACCGAGAAGTGTAAAAGAATGTAATTATTTTGTTTTATTTTCTATAAAAATGTATTCTTGAACATATTTGAGAATGGTAGGCTGGTAGAGTTTATTAATGGAACTGAAAATTATAAACAAAAATAAATATTTTTAATAGGTATGTCCAGATCTCTATTGCTGCGTCACTGACTTTAAAATACCAGAAATTGACTTTAAAAGCAATACCCAGCCTTTTAGCAGTTTCATTAGCGTGGGACTGAAAAATCTGTTTCTATATAAATTAAGTTTTTTTGAGATGGAAAAGCTTTTAAAAATTTACATACTAATGTTCACCTGTCTGCTCAGCCTGAAAAATCAGCTTTGTCTGAACAGCTTTCCCGAGGCAGTGGAATTGAAAGAATTTTAAGACTTGGGGCAGAACCCAATTTGTTACTTGCATGAACTGAATCTTGAGGCTGAAGGATTAAGGGAAGCACAAATAAAATTTTGTTTTGAAGATTAACAAGAAAATGACATTTAATGGTCCTAACCTTTTGCACTGTCTGATCGCTTTGACCTAATTGGAGTTCGATATCACCAGTAGAATTTCAGCTCCAGGTTATTCTGCAATACTAAAAGCCTGTTTTACAGTTCAGATGAAAAGAGAGACTTAGAAATGAAATGTATCCATGCCTTATTGCTTTGGTCTATAGATGGAGCTGTAGAATTGGAACTTGCCTTTGGCGAAACATGATCAAAGTTTCCACTTTATTTGTAACAAAAGGTGTTGTGATGGCTCCATATGATAGACTTTCAACAAACTACATGATGAGCAAAAAGCCCTCAGGCTACAGCAAGTCTTAAGACTGTTCCTTTTGCAAAGTGAATAATCATTTCAAGCCTAAAAGAACCAATGAATGCAATTTTGGTAATTAATTCTAATTACATTGATATAATACTAAACAAATCAGAATCAATTATATCAGATATAGCTTTTATCCTCCTCTCCTCAATATCTTACTGTCAAAGTCTTAGTTGGAGCTTCCTGAATATCTTATATTTTTCACAAATAATTCAGAGTCTCCATGTAGTGAACCAGGGGAATATATTTTGCCGTCTGAAACTATAGCAAAAGTACAAACATTACTTACTGAAGACGGTATTAACTCTCTCTGAGCTGTACGATCCTTTTGGCACAATTTATAGGTTTAGAATCGGCTTTTCCTCCTCACTCATCCAATGTTTGTCACAGAGTAAAACAGACCCTTCATTTGTGAATGATGACATTAAAGTAATGGACTCATAAATCTAGAGCTTTCCAGCTGCAAAAAATGTTTGTTTTTCTATCAAGGAAAAATGTCTAACTACCCTAATACAAGTAGTATAGTCCTAGTCAGTTTGAATTGCTTTGAAATTGGATGGAATGGAATTGAATAATTTATTGTCACGTGTATTCAATGTAAAATACAATGAGAAGTTTATACTGTAATCATGAATTGGCACCATTCTCATTAAATTAAGATAAATTCAAAGATAAAGAAAGATAACTAATAGCCCTCTTTAGATCTTATACAAGATTTTCTTTCCATCACCCCTTCACATACTAAATTCACATCAATTCACTTTTCTGTGGATTGATTTTCCAATTCAACAGCTTGGCCAGCAAATTTTTGAATTTCCATCTAGTCTTCCTCTCACTGTTGTAAGTAACACTTTTTAAAAAAGGTTATCTTGTTGGAGTGGAGAGGTTATAGCATTCTCGTCCCTCCTGTCTACTGTCTTCTGCTTTGCAGAATTCACCACTCCATCCCTGAGTTTGGGGCCAGTAGAAAGGTTATCAGGTGGTCACATACTGCATTTTACTGGGCTCTAAGTCTTCAGTGAGGGAGCATAAAATTCAGGCCTTCTAAGGAGTTATTGCAAGAGGATTTGAGTACAGGAGCAAGGTCTTACTGTAGATGCACTGGGCTGTGGTAAGGCCGCACCTGGAATATTGTGGGAAGAAGTGAGGTCTGCAGATGCCAGAGATCAGAGTCAAAAAGTGTGCAATGCCACACTTTTTGACCTGGAGTATTGTGCACAGTTTCGGCTGCTCGACGAAGAAATGATGCATTTGCCATAGACAGAAAGTGCAGCAAAAATTCACCAGCTTGATTCCTGAGATGGTAGATTTGCCATATGAGGAGAGATGGAGTAGACTGTGCCTGTATTCACCAGAGTTGAGGAGATTGAGGGGGTAAGCTGATTGAAAAATATAATATTCTTACAAGGTGAATAGACTAGACACAGGGATGGTATTTCTCCTTGCTGTCAAGGTTTTTTTAATTCACTCACAGGATGTGGGCATCACTGGCTGGGCCAGCATTTATCACCCATCCCTAGTGCTGGAGGGGCAATTAGAAGTCACCCACATTGCTGTGTGTCTGGAGTCACATGTCAGCTGGATCAGGTAAGGATGGCAGTTTCCTTCCCTAAAGGACATTAGTAAATTGCTTGGGATTTCCCCCTGATAATCAATAGCAGTTTCATGATCAATTTAACTTAATTCCAGATTTTTAAGTGAATTCAAATTCCACCGTCTGCTATGACAGGACTTGAACCCAGATCCTCAGAAAATTACCTGGGCTTTTGGATTAATAGTGCAGTGATATCCCTGCTAGACCACTATCACACCTGTTGGCAAACTTGGTGGTGTTGGTGTTGGTAATAACAAGTGGTCATGGTCTCAGGATACAAAGTAGACCATTTCAGATTGAGATACAGAGAAATCTCTTCACTCAAAGGGTGGTGGCCCTATTTAAATTTCTACAAGAAAGCTGTGGAAACAAAGTCACTGAATATATTTGCAAAAGAAAAAGACAAGGGTGTGAAGAGGTATGGGAGAGATGTGGAGTATGGCATTGAGATAGATGGTAAGCCATGATCATATAGAATAGTGGAACTGGTTTGATGGGATGAATAGCCTATTCCTAGTTCTTGAGTTACTGAAAATCTAGGAAACACAGGGTAGAGCCTAAGTTCTCAGAGTGTTCTATGGCTTGGGAAGTGGAGATATAGGGATGAGTGAAGCCATAGAAAATGAGTATGAGGAGTTTCAATTGAAATGTTGGTGACCAGGAGCTAATATAAAGGAAATGAGTGTCAGGGTGAACTGGATTTGATGTGAAGTAGAATATCGGCAGAAGAGTTTTGTAAGACCTAAAGCTTTCGGAGGATGGAAAAGGGTGATCAGTCAGGAAAGCATTGGAATAATTGATCTTAGATAAAACTAGAAAATGATTGAGGGTTTCAGCAGCAGACACCCTGAGGCAATGACAGTGATGGTTTTTGTTATACTAATAGTACCAGTTGGTCATTACAATGGAGAAGCTATGGGTTGAATTTAACTTTAATGGCAAGGGGCCTGATCTCTGCCCTGAAACCTAATGGCAACCTTGTGAATACAATCACCTAGTCAGGAGCCCTCTCATTGGGTCTCACGCTACATTGCGCAGGGAATGTGGTGATCAGTGGACGGGTAACCTAGAACTCCAGATTAATGTTCTGGTGGCACGGGTGCAAATCTCTTCACGTGAAAGGGTGAAACTTGAATTCAATAAAAGTCTTGTCTCATGGTTGCCATATAATCACTGTTGATTGCTGTAAACACCTGTCTTTTTCAATAATGCCATTGGGGAAGGAATACCTGCCATTGTTGCCTGGTCTGGCTTACATGTGACTCTAGGCCATCAGTGATGTGATTGCACTTATCTGCTCTCTTGGCAATTATGGATGGGCAGTAAATGCTGGCCTGGCTGCATTGAGGATAATAAATAATGTTCTTTTTTTGATGGGGTTGCATTAATCAGCTGTAAATCAAATGGCCTGTGCAAATGTTAAATAGGGCATGGCGACATTGAGTCTGTGATCATTATGCCAGTGTCCCAAACTAGAGAAGGTGAGCAGCACAGAAATTGCCAGACACCCGTCATTTTGAAGTGACTCAACCATTTAGATTTTGAATGACATAACCATCTATAATGTTTTGTTATCTGCAATGACCACTAAAAGGATTCAACGTGTTTTGTGACAACTAAAGTGAATTGGTTCAATGGCAGGCAAAAAGACGCACACACCAGCACATAAGCTGAGTGCGGCAGGAGATCCCACTGCCGAAGGGTAGCAGCTTATAGATGGTTTGTTTTCCTATCTCATTATTTTCAAATGTTTTGGAGTCTGATGTAAGAAGTTAAGAAAAATTCTCAGTGCAAGGGGAAGTTTTCTAAGCTTCCAACTGGTTTCCTGTTCTCTCTGTTCTATTATGTCTCAGGCTACAGTCGCAATTGGATCCAGAGCAGCCCCTTTTGCTTTTCTCTTTGGCTTCCTTCCCACTGAACCACCACGTCGGCCATCTGAAAAACTGAGAAGGGAGGGGGCAGGAGCAAACTGACCATCTGTTACCCCTCTTGCCTCCTTTGCCCAGCCAAGAAATGAAAGATTCAATGTGTTGAGATAATTTAATCAACTCAGAGTTAAATGGGGCATAGGTCAGGCTGGTTCAGCCTGAAGTTAGAGGAATGCAAGCAGAGGGTGAGGACCAGAGCTGACGAATTGATTGGGATGAAGTGAAGAGGCTTCATTCTTCTGAAGGAAGTTTGATCCTATTCAAGACTTTGTCAGAGCTGTCATTCAGTGGTGGCACCACCAGAAGATTGTGGCTTCTGACCCCACTCCCTAAATATAGGCTGACCCTGCTGTGTAACTACACAGTATTCGATTAGAGCGGTGAAGGGAGACTTGAAATGGAGGACCCACCTCAGTTTGATGCCAAAGAAAATCTCACAGCAGTACTTTGAATTTTAGCAAGGAAGTTCTGCCTGATGTCCTATCAATACTTAGCTCGCAGTCTATATCACCAAAATACCCGATGCAGTTTGCGTGATCTTGCTCAGGATAAATTGCCTGACATGCCTCCTCCATGACAACAGTGACTACATTTCAGTGTTGCTTCATGGGTTTGAAATGCACTTTGAGGCATCTTGAGAATGTGAAACATCCTTCTTTTTCTTTGTTTTGAACTTCAGAAGCAACGGAGGAGGTGGTGGACAGGTAGAGCCAGTGTCGTCAGCTATATTTGGAATCTAACATCACAGTTTAGAAGATATTGCTGAGGGGCAGCTTGGAGGAATTATGCAATTTTGTAAAGGTTTTGTTTCCTATCTCCTGACTAATGATGAGATATAAATCTATGGGGCCCTCATACACTCTATTATCTCAGGTTGAGACCTGAGTAACAACTCTGCAACCACAGGGTCAATGTAACCCCATCCTGTGCCCATTCAATAACTGCCTTCAAAATCAGGAGATAAATCTGAAATAAAATCCTGGCTGTGTTTCCTTCCCTCTCAAACTTTCATATATGCAGTCAACTCCATTTTGCCATCTCTAAATGCACCAGGTAGCACAACCCTGCACCTGTGAACAGTATTCCACAAATCTAGAGTAAAGGAGCATGTGTCAACATATTTGTGAATTGCTGAGACCTCAGCACTGCTGGAAGTGCTTTGCAGTGAGATATATTATAGACTGTGCCATGAAGTGTGGAGAGTTTAGTAATAATCAATTCTGCTCAGTTACCTCAGCCTCACCTCATGGCAGTTAATTATTGTCCATTGGGCTGTCAGTTTATCAGTAAAGCTCATAGAATAAAACGATAAAGCTGCCAAAGCAACAACTGTGTTTTCCTTCCTTCGGTGAAGTCAAATGTTGACAAAATTAAAGCTGCTAAATTTCAGAGATAATTACAGTCTGTGAAAGATTCAGATTGAAATATTAGTAAAACATGCCTCATTGAAATGTTTATTAGATACAAATCATTTCAAAGCTCAGGTTGTTATTCAAGAGTGTTAGAGTCAGCTGGATTGCTGTAAAATGCTGGAGGATATACTCTAAGCAATTCTCTTATTCTTTCACCACAAATACAATATTTAATTGTCTTCAGCAATAAAAAGATCCATCTTGCAAACAAAGAGACACAGCAAATGACTCTGACTGGTGATTAAATGAGATGAAAGTGAAGAACATTGTGGAAGATCACATTTTGCCTCTCTGATTTGGCCCAGAATTTTTCACATTTGCCAAATAATATTGCAAATCACTTACATAGTCAGCCACCATGTTGTGGAATGATTGAACTGTTCATCCGTGTTTGCTGTGGAATTTAGGAGTTCATACCATCTCCAGCATTTAAAGAACTCAGTGCTCTTATTTATGTAATGCCATGGAACTTTTAACATCCACCCGAACCACTGGAGCAGGCAAAGAAAGCATCCCCAACATTGCAACAGTCCCTTAGAGTGGCCACTGAAATGTCTGGATGCATTCTTCTGCCTCAGGCAAGCAAGTGAGGGAGTGCATGTAGACTGATTACACGGTGGCTCAGTGGTTAGCACTGCTACCTCACAGCACCAGGGTCCCAGGTTTGATTCCAGCCTCGGGTGACTGTTTGTGTGGAGTTTGCACATTCTCCCTGTATCTGTGTGGTTTTCCTCCCACAGTCCAAAAGATGTACAGGGCAGGGAAATAGCCCATAGTGTTAGGTGCATTAGTCAGAGGGAAATGGGTCTGGATGGGTTACTCTTTGGCGGGTCGGTGTGGATGTGTTGGGCCGAATGGCCTGTTTTCACACTGTAGGGAATCTTATCTACTGTATTACACTTATTGTCAAGATTTTGTGGTGTTCTATAACATAATAGTATTGGATATCAATCTACATTTACCTTTATTAATTAATAACTAGTTCATTAATTAATCTCCTAACTAATTATCTTCTCCAGAATGTTCTGATTCTGTTGGAGCAGTGCTCCAAGAACTGAGACCAAAGATGGATCCTCAGAGTTAATCAATTTGTTAGCTCAGTTCATAAGTTAGAGGAATAATAATTGGCAGTACAGAGAGAAATCACAAGACTGAGATTAAACTCGATTCTTGTGGAGAGAAAAAAAATGATGCTGATGAAATGGAAAAATGGTTGTAATTTTGAATGTAGCAGAGAAGACGTCCAACCTTAATCAGTCAGTCAAACTTAGATTTTGATTTTGCATCAAATGGATATTGCTATGTCACAGGAGGGAAATACGTTAAATAAGCTTTGGTTGTGATCTTTTTATTGTTCAAACTGATTTGAAATGTATGGATCATAAATAAATTGCTGGCCCAGTTGAGTTTTTGGCCAATGGTAATGAGTTTCAGGTATGATGAGAAGATGAAGCTCATCAAGTGTTCTCTCCTAATAAATAGCATACATGAGTAAATATTGATCTTATCTGTGATTCTCCAAGAAATCAATTTGACTGCTATTAAATATAATCCTGGCAATGAGTTAGTGGGAAGAATTTGATCAGGTCTTTTAAAGAGGAAACATAGAAACAAGAATAGACCTTTCAGTCCATCAAGTCTATCCTGCCTTTCAGTACATTCACGTCTGATTGAACACTTCAATGCCATTTACCTACCCATTCCATTAGTTCTGTATGGTATTGGTAATGAGACATCTATCAATCTACCTTAAACTCAGACTGAGCTTCCGCAGTCCTCTGTGGTAGAGAACTCCAAAGGTTCACAATCTTCTGAATAAAGCAATTTCTGAAGATCTAAGTATGCTGCATCCATCAGCTTTCCTTTATTAACTTTGCAATTAACATCTCTAAAAATCATCAACATGTTTGTCAAATATGATTTCCAATTCACAAATCAATGCTGGCTGTGCCCAGTTAGACCATTATCAACCAGGTGGTTATTTACCTCATCCGTTCTAATAGATTTTATAATTTTCGCTAACACATCCGTAGTTTTCTGTTTTCTCTCTTGCTCCCACCCTAAATAGAGGGATGACATTTGTTCTCTTCCAATCTGCAGGAATTCTTTCAGATTCTACAGAATTTTGAATGAAAGTCACTAATGTATAACCTCTATAACTACCCCTTTTAACACAGACAACATTGATATGGTGGATTGAATGCTCACTTTCATCACAACTCAGCATTCCCTCAATAGATTAACATTTCTGACTGGGTGATAATTTGACAAAGGTGAGGTGTATAGGTGAGATACTTAGATTCTCAATGACATACTGAGAGATAATAGCGAGAGTCATTCAAAATAAGGAAGCACAAAAGGAGGGGTCACAACAACAGATGATGTCAACTATGAGCTCTCTTTTGTATTTTATGAAAAGACAAAGCATTTCTTGTCTTGATGCAATCACAAAAGATCCTAGGTCAATAGTCCAACTGTGCAATTACATAACTCCTTTTGTCTCTTGACATTCAGGCAGCTCTCTCCCCGATTTTCCATTTAAAAAACATACAAATCTTTCACAATCAACTGCAAACATCTGAAGGCTGATAACTGGAAGGCATCAGCAGTCGACTTATTTGTTGCGAGAACACTGCTGTATTATCTCAGAATAAACCACACATCAATCACCATAATGCAGCAATTGTGCTTTGTGAGTGTCACATTTTATGTCTCACATCCAGGAAGTCAGATATTTAGATAATGACAATTACAAGCATTGGACTTTTCTCCTCCAACTTGTACCTATTCAGAGGGAAAAAAATAGCAATTCAATCTGAGGTGTTAACCAATAGCGTTCATTTATTTTGCTTTGGTAGTTGAGTATAGGAGTTGGGACATCGTGTTGAGGTTGTACAGGATGGGGCCACTTTTGGAATATTGTGTACAGTTTTCATCGCCCTGCTATAGGAAGGGTATTATTACATTGGGGATGGTTCAGAATAGATGTACAAGGACATTGCCGGAACTTGAGTTATAGGAAGAGGCTGGATAAGCTGGGACTTTTTCACTGGAAAACAGGAGGTTGAGAGATGACCTTACAGACATTTATGAAATCATGAGGGGCATAGACAAGGTCTTTTCTCTTGGGTGGGGAGTTCAAAACTAGGAGGTATATTTTTAAGGACAGGGATGAAGATTTAAAAGGGACTCGAGGGGCAACTTTTCGCATAGAGGATGGTTCATATGTGGAATGAACTGCCAGAGGTATTGGTAGATGCAGGTATATGTTTTTGTATTCAAAAGACATTTGGAAAGGTACATGAATAGGAAATGTTTAGAGGGATATGGGTCAAATGCAGGTAAATGGGACTGGTTTCGTTTTGGGAAAAACAGTCAGCATGGATGAATTGGACTGCGGGGTCTATTTCCATGCCGAATGAGTCTATGAAAGGGTTTCACTTACTATCAATGTACCAGTCAATATTTATACCTTAAACAATACTACCAAAGCAAATTAACTGGTCATTCACCGGAATTTTATCTGTCAAACCATGCCTTTTGAAAAATAGCTTTCCTGCATCTTTTTTGTAGATTCCATGCCCTCATGCCAAGTTATATTTCAGAAGAACTTCCTTTCTGTTACAGAAGATGGAGATTACTGAAAAGAAAATCATGTGGCCAAAATTTTTCACCTTATAACTCATCAGAACGAATGATCAGGACAAGAACACCCAATAGAGGGCAATACATTGATATACAGTACACCACGTTGAACACCACTTCGAGGAAGTACAGAAGGTGGAAAGATCTCAAATTTACGATAAGGTGGAAACCATCTAGAAAGATGACGGCAGCAGATACATGGGAACACCACCACCTCCAAGTTCCCCTCCAAGCCAGTCACCATTCTGATTGGAAATATATCACCATTCCTTCACTGTCGAGGGGTCAAAATCCTGGAAATCCCTCCCTGTTGTGGGTCAATTAGCAGCAAGTGGATTGCAGTGGTTTGAGAAGGCAGCTCACCAGCACCATCCCAAGAGCTGTTAAGGATGGGCAATAATTGCTGGCCCAGCCAGGATACCCACATCGCATGAGTGAATAAAATAAAAATTTTAAAGCACCGAGTGATGTAACTGGCCACTTGTGCCTTGCTTGACCACTGATTCCCTTCAAAACTGGTGAGGGAATGAGAAAGTGACATGAGGGACGGTGTGAAAACAACTAGGATTTTAGCTGATATGGGAATGTGTATGACATTAATATTAGCAAGAAGGGAGTTCAATGGGAACTACAGTTGGGGACTGGGAGAGGAAAGTCTGAGTCGGGTGATATCTGATGCATTCCTTGTAGGGCTTAGGGGAGATCTCTTGCTTCTACTGGCCTACCAGAAACCTTGATAGACAAATAGTTACAGGAAACGGTGTCTTTTCTTGCCACAGCTTCGTGTTGCCAGGTTTAGGACCAACACTGGGAGTCACAGCCTTAATCCAGAATTAAAATTGTACCTGTATCTGAACCATGGACATCAAACCCATCAGTTAATTGTCTAAGAGGTCCCTGCAAGGCTGAGGAAACATTCTGTCCCAAAATGATGAAAGAAATAGCAGATGTGATCATTTAAAGAAGGCAGATCACCAGCAGGTACTCGAAGATTGTTCGGGATGGACAATAAACGTTGGCCTAGCCAGCGATGACGACATCCTATTAATGAATAAAACTGTAGCCAACACAGTTGATTTGAAAGCCCTATTCCTGACAGGCAGGCAGGATTAAAATGGGAGTTTACCTTTCTGAGCACCTCTGCTTTTTCTTCTGCTACAGCTGAGCTTGATTCTCAAATGTGAAGTTCTCTGGGAGGTTTGCTATCGTCAAGGCTTGAAATGATTGAAGGTCACTGATACCAATATCCCCAACTCACTCTTGCAAATATAACCTGGTGTGAATTTGCTGAGAAATTGTCAGAGCATAAACATTACAAGACCCTAGTACCTGAACCTTTTCTACCTTCTGAAAAGTGGCAGTTCTGTCATGATCTATGCATCACCAAGGAAACAGTTCTCGATTCTAATGTAGCTTTATAATGACAGTGTGTTAAATCAAAAAAGGTGCAAAATGACATGCTTGTTCATGAAGTGAGGACAAGCAAAGGCAACAGTACCTCATAGATTCTGGGGAGGTCAGCAAAATCTGAATAAAAAGCATATTTGGGTAAGTAACACTTGAGAAAGTTTCTCCTCTTGTGTTTTTTTTACTTTGCAGAAGCATGCTGAAGTAAACAAAAAAGTCTCTTCAGAAAATAGCTTAAAAAACCATTTACTGCAAATTACTCGAAGTGGCTCCATCACGCCATGGGATCTGCCTGCTGGATCCTTCCTCACATTTAACTCGTGCTGTTCATTTGAGGTCATTTATTATGTCCTGCATGAACACAATTCTTGCTGCTACCTTACATAGCACAAAAGAGGTTTTCTTAAAGGCGACAAGTTCCATTTTTCACATACTCCTGCTCTCTTACTTGTAAAAGCCTGGAATACATTCCCTTCCCTCATGCACATGATCCACTCTGGTCAAACTACTGATCTTATAAATATAAACAGGAATAAAGAGAAATGAATCACAAAACTGAGTGTTCATTAATGCAGAGTTGCTTAAACTAATAGGATTATAATTAGTGTAGAATGTGTTACCACTGTGTCTGTCATATTCCCTACAGATAGCACTGACACTGATCAGTTTAAACAGAAACGATGGAAGTCAAGTTACAGATCATTGGGTTTTATTTATAATCATATCAAAGGTCTCAACATTGTCCCTTGACATTTATTGCTCTGATCTTTAAAATATAAATGAATAGATGGTTGACTGAAACCTATTATTCTAAGTGACAGACCTCCATTCATAAGCTTCAGATGGAGATATTTACATTTTAGAGTACATTTTGAATGCTAGCCCAAACAGTCTGGGTGAAACTGCTCAGTTACAACTACCAATGAAGCTAATCAGCGCATCAGAAAATGCTGGAAAAGCTCAGCAGGTCTGGCAGCATCTGTGAGAGAAATAGAATTAATGCATCAACTTCATAGGGAAATGGTTCTTGGGAAATTGTTCAATTCTAGAGAAGGTATTTAGTATACAACCATGCAGGTTAGCAGGCAGGTACATCCGATAATTAGGAAGATAATTGAAATATTAGATATTAATGCAGGGGGATAAAGCATGCAAGCAGGGAAGAGATTGCACAACTGCATAAGGCATTGATGAGACCACACTTTGAGTATTGCCTACACCTTTTCTGTCCTTACTGAAGACAGGGCATACTTGCATAGGAGGTAGTTAAGTGAAAGGCCACTTGGTTGATTCCTTGAATGAAAAAAATGTCTTATGAAGAAAGTTGAGTAAGTTGGAGTCCAGAAGAAGTCCATAAGTATGAGTTCTGAAAAATGTGTTGCTGGAAAAGCGCAGCAGGTCAGGCAGCATCCAAGGAGCAGGAGAATCAATGTTTCGGGCATAAGCCCTTCTTCATAAGCCCGAAACGTCTATTCTCCTGCTCCTTGGATGCTGCCTGACCTGCTGCGCTTTTCCAGCAACACATTTTTTAGCTCTGATCTCCAGCATCTGCAGTCCTCACTTCCTCCCTCATAAGTATGAGTGGTCTGATAAGCTGGACAGGAAAGATGCTGAGAATATATTTCCCTGAGCAACCACGGGACATAATTCCAAAATTATTTGCTGGATTTTGAGGGAAGACTGTTCAGTGGTTAGGAACCATTTGACCTGGAAAAGGTCATAATATTATTTATGAAGAGTACATTTTTAATATAGTAATTTGGAGTTTATTCAGAAAAGGTAAGTGACCATTGATTTGACCAACATTTGAAAGTGGAAAAGTCTTCAGAAGTAATGGATTACTTTATCCATTGGATAATGTACTCTTCTACATTGATCAGTACTACAGTACTACCATTAATAGTCATTAAAACCCATCTGTTTCACAAATGGGGGAACAGTCCCAACTTCTTCAAGTCTACCCTCAGACCTGGTTTTGTGAGTGATGCCCCCATTCTGCGAACAAATGAAGAAAAGGTTTGAAACCTGCATGTGACCACATTTGGGTCTTAACTTCTGAAATAGCCACTCAGTTAAAGGGAAATTAGGGATTGACAATAATACTGGCCTTGATGCTAAGCCGGCATTTCCCAAAAAGAATAAAGAAAAATTTCCAATGTACCGTGATCTTAATGAACGGCAGAGGCAAAGTCATAATCTCACTGAACTAAAAATCTTGACTCTTAACTGAATATTTAGTGGATATGGTTCCCTTCCCGCCGTGCAAGTGGTTAAAAAATTTGAAATCGATAAGAATTTGGACTTAAAGCCATGGTACCATTGTTGTAAATACCTATCTTGTTCATTAACGTCCTTAAGAAAGATAATCCTCCAGCCAAAGCCAGTCTGGCCCACATGTGAATCCAGCTCCAGGGCAATGGGGATGACTTTGAACTACCTACTAAAATGACTGGCAAGTCATTCTGTTCAAACAGCAATTAGAAATAGATAACACAAAATCACAAAATTGGTAGAGTGCAGAAATAGGCCATTTGGCCCATCGTACCTATATTGGTTCTATTACCTCATGCTAATCTCCTGCATATCCCCCATAATCCTGCATACCCTTACTCTCCAAATAATCATCCAATTTTTTTTTGAGTGCCTTGAATGAACCTGTCTCTATGACATTCCCATACCATTCCATTTCCTAACCACTCGTCATGTGAAAAAATTGATTTGTTTGATTTCTTTAAATGCACGCCCCCTTGTTTTTTTCATTTTTTTTAATGAGTGAGAACATCGTCTCCCTATCTGCTCCATCCAGCCCACTCATAATTTTGAAGAACCCCTCAAATCTCTGCTCAGCCTTCTTCTCCACAAAGACAACAGCCCCAACTTCTGCAAACTACCCTCAGACCTGGTTTCTTGAGTGATGCCCCCATTCTGTGAGTGAATAAAGAAAACGTTTGATAGGTCAAGTAACCTATCCTCCACCTGTTTCTGAAGGAATGTAAGACAATTTCACCTTGACAAAGCCAGATTGCTTGAATGGCCAATTGGCTGGCTTAGTTGAGATCACAGTATCTGTGGGATGTAACCGCAGGAGGGTTGCATCTTATCGGCATCTTCCTGATGCCACTAGGGCCAAACATAGGATTGAGCCCTGCATCAGCATTCATTTTACTAGTAGTGATCAATAAAGATAGCTCTTTTGGAACTGCCATCAAATTGAGGATAGTGTCGTGTCCCTGGAAACCATCAGTCTAATCAGAGTAAAATCCAAACAAATTGCAGATGCTGTAAATCAGAAACAAAAACAGAAGTTGCTGGAAAAGCTCAGAAGGTCTGGCTGGTCAGGTGAAGGGAAATTAGAGTTAAAGTTTTGGTTCCGGTGACCCTTTCTCAAACTCTCTGCCCATTACTGGTGACCATTGCTCAGGCTCCCATCTCGGTGGCAAGGTTTGAAGAGGATATGTTTCGTTGAGCAAATCAGGCCCTGGCACTGTCTGCAAGGGGAATTGCCCAGTCTTAGCCACTGCCACTGGAGAGCCCTTCCCTGGAAAAGAGGAACACCCCCCCCCCCACCTCCCCCAACCTCATAGGAGGCTGGCCATCCCCATGTGGGCCAAATATGGAAATTGCAAATAGCCTTAATTGGCTACCACCGAGGTACTCATGCTGCTGGAAATGCAGTGTCTATGGGAAGATGCTGGGTTCTCATCGCAACAATCTCACCCATCATACAATCAGCCTCCCTGCTACCCGACCTGCCTGCACACGGCTGGTAAAATACACCCCATGATTTACTTGATCGGTGTTGCTCAGTCACACATCAATTAATAATTGGAAACATTCCGTACTCAGGTTAGCACATATGTTAAAGCACATAACGACCAGACATCTTCAAGGACAGTAGGCGCTTCAAAGACAATAACTTTGCGACAACTTGGGATTTGATGAGTTAGAAACGAAATGTGTTGCTGGAAAAGTGCAGCAGGTCAGGCAGCATCCAAGGAATAGGAGAATCGACGTTTCGGGCATCAGCCCTTCTTCAGGAAGCGCTTATGAGTTAGCCCAGTGCTGTGGTGACTGTAACCTCATAGAATATGAGTTCCCTGAGTGGGACTGTCTGGGAGATCTGTCTGACAGATAAGAACATCCATCCTGTACTCTCTGAGAGCTGGCTCTGAGGGAGATGGATCAGTATGAAGGACTCTCCCCATGTTAATAAAGGATGACTTGGTGAAGGGATACTGGTCTCTGTGGAGTCGTTTCAATTGCAACGCAACAAGGTTACAGTACCTGACAAGGTCAGAGCAAATCCAGAGATGGATTTTGACGCAGAATTTCAGAAAATCTGTATTAGAGTTACAGCATTTAAAGCATTAGCTCCCACTAAGTATAGGGTTCGTTATGTGTGAAATACCTGTGAGTGCTTTTAAATTGCTTTTCTGATAGGAATCAGTTGATTTCAATGAGTGGGAGCAGTTTGAACTCTGCTTTATTAAGAGATGAGGGAGTGTTATTAGAGTGCAGATGGAGGTTGTGTTTGTAATCATAATACATCAGTATTTTTGAAGAAAGGACTGCGACCTTATTATATCGGGAAAAGGATGATCGCCTGGGAGTGTGGCCTCTGACTTTCCACATTGCATTAAAAAAAATTAGGTATTAAATGGGCCTATTACCACCTCCACAGGGATCAAAACTTCCCTTTAACCAAAGCCATGTACTTATCATTGAACATTATCCATCCATCTCGATTATAATTCTCTCAGATTCTTGCCTTTTCTGTCCAATATAAATCAGCCACTCCTCACAATAAGGTTCATACAATCTCCTTTGAATGCTATGGCTATAGATGAACACAATTCATTACAATTGACTATGGCCTCAATGTCAGCTGCTTCACATAGCAGGAGAGGGCCAGTGGATGGTGATTTCAATCCTCTACAGACTATCCTCCTCTCACCCATTACCAACCTCCCAGGTATTTTTATGACCTTCCTCACGGCATCAGATAACATTTTGTGCAACTATCTGGTTCTCAATTGCACAGGCTTCCAGGTGAGAAATTAAAGACAAAAAAAATTATTTGACAGGACCAATACATCTGAGGTCTTGCTGGGTTGATTCCCATGAGCTTTCCTACACTCTTCCTGTCCTCCCTTGACAGGTCTGTGACCTGACTCACTACTGACCCATATTGAGCTTGCTGTTTCTTATTGGCAGCACATTTTCAGCTCACTGGTTTGCAGTTGCCAAATCATTAATAGGGCAAGATTTGATCAGTTCTCTGGTGACAATCTGGGAAGCTCCAAAAATGGAGGAGGGAGGTGAACCAGTGATGGTACAATGGGCCAAATGGCCTCCTTCTGCACTGTATCTACTCTGTGACTCTGCTGAGGTATCAAGACCGAAGCCTGCTGTTTCACCGCTGACACAGGAAAATGTCAGTGGTGTGCATGGTTGCCTCACCAACCCGAACGGGTCACCAATTAAACTAATTCATGAAAAGCAAAATACTGCCAATGCAGGAAAGCTGAAACAAATACAGTCAATAGAGGAGAAACTCAGCAGGTCTGGCAGCATCTATGGAGAGAGAAACAGAGTTAATATTTTGAGTCCAGTAAGACTCTTCTTCAGAACTGCAAGGTGTTGGAAATTTTAAAAAAATACTTTTGACAGAGGCAAATGCGGAGCAAGGGCTCATTGTGTAGAGGTCCATTGCAAAAGACAAAGAGGTTGTTAATGCTGTTGTAGATGAAAAAGAAATATAAGATGGGTGGAAATTCAGCTGTGAAAGAGAGAGAATGGGTACTGTTTACAAAGAGCCAAGTAAAGATGACACAAACAAAAAACAAAAGCAGAAACTGCTGAAGGGTCACTGGTGCGAGTGTTTTCTTCCTTAATGGAGGCTCCTCAGTTGAAGTGGAGGGTAATTCCCCCATTCCCCACCAATTCCATCAGTAATGGCCACCTCCACCAGCTCTTTCACCGATTGCTGGGGGACCATCAGCCTGGCCTTGGCACAGTGAACATCAGGCCTCAATGTGGAGCCTTCCTTCTTCCTATAAACATCCCTATGACTCTACACCTCCCACAATCCTCCACTTTAACCTCTCTTCAACTGGGGCAGCAGAGTGGCATGAATAAGCCTCTGCCCAAAGTCCTGCCATTCATCCGCACAAGCTTGGGCATCCACGTTTTGGGTCCCATGTCTAATAAGCCTGGGCTTTGGGTAAATTCAAGCCACAGAATCCTCACCATGCAAAAATCATAGAATTTCCGCAGTGTGGAAACCAGCCATTTGGTCCAACAAGTGTAAGGTGTGTTAGTCAGAGGTAAGTGTAGGGTAGGGGGATGGGTGTGGGTGGGTTACTCTTCGGACGGTCAGTGTGGATTTGTTGGACCAAAGGGCCTGTTTCCATACTGCAAGGAATCTAATCTAAAGTCCACACCAACCCTCCGAAGAGTGTGCCACCCAGACCCATTCCCTTACTCTGCTACTCTACATTTCCCCTGACTAATGTACCTAATCTACACATTCCTGAAGACTACGGGCAATTTAGCATGGCTGATTCACCTGACCTGCACACCTTTGGACTGTGGGAGAAAACCGGAGCACCCGGAGGAAACCCACGCAGACAGGGGAAGAATGTGCAAACTCCACACAGTCAGTCACCCGAGGCTGGAATCAAACCCGGGTCCCTAGTGCTGTGAGGCAGCAGTGGTAACCACTGAGCCAATGTGAACTTTTCACTGTGCAAAATTAGTCTTGAGAATCAAAAATAAGGCGTTTTATGGAATGATTCGCCCAGTGTTCTGATTCTATTCAGATGCTCCAATTGTAGAAAATAAACCAAGAGATTCGAGGAGGTCTGCCTTCCAGCCAAGCCATTAAAGATAGTTAAAGCTAAATTGGACTCTCCGGCAATAATTTTGACCCTTTTTTTAAATCCATGTTCCTCTCTTGAATTCTTTCAGCACCATTGCTCCACACAACACTGCAGCTCACAGTACTTCAATGATCTCTCTGACTGAATACCTCATCTTTAATTCAGAACACAAATAAATTAAGGCTTTTCAGATGCGCGTTTTCTAATTTATACTTAAAGTATTGATTTCTCACAACATTAATGTCAGTCATTTGAGAAAATCTGATGAGTTCAATTGCCTGGGCACATTTTTATAAGATTAAAGTTGCTGAAGCTTTTCGCCTTGTGCTCTCGCAGGATGAACATAAGAATGACCAAATTACAAACAATCAGAACAATTTATATCACGGGAGCTGAGTGGTTCACAGTTAACTTTGATTCGTGGAGGCCTTTGAGATAGGAGCAGAAGTAGGCCATTCAGCCCACTGAGTCTGCTCCAACATTCAGTGAGATCACGGCTGATCTGCAGAGTTACATTTTATTTTGCTCATAAACTGCATAACTCCATGAAAGATTCTGTAAATCCCACTTTAGAAATAGAATCAGTCTGACCGAACATTAGGACATAGACAGACTTTAATTTCACACCTTCAATGCATTATCTGAGCTAAAATGACACCTATTGTTAAAAGCTATCTTGAGAATGTAGCTCTAAAAAAGTTCTGGGAATTACATATGAAGGAACTGAAGTTAATATGGTCATTCTAAAAGATGAAAGACATATTACATTCCATGACACTGCAATCCTGTTGCCATAAATTCTGTGTTGTACGATTCTGCTCCTCAACAGCTGATGAAGAAGCAATGCTTTGAAAACTAAATAAACCTGTTGGACTATAACCTGGTGTTGTGTGATTTTTAAATTTGTCCACCTCAGTCCAACACCGGTACCTCCAAATTATGGCTATCTGATAATCGTCAACTGTTCCTCAACTGTTGATTCCCTTACTGATCAAAACTCTGTCCACCTCAGCCTTAAATATGCTTAATAACCCAGCCTCAACAGCCTGCTGCAGAGATGAATTCCACAGATTCATTACCCTCTGAGAGAAGATATTTCACTGTTTTAAATAGACAACATTTCAGTCTGAGATATGCCCTCTGGTTCTGGACTCTCCCACAGTGGGAAACAACACTTCGGCATTTATCCTGTCAAATCCATAAGAAATGTATGTGTTTCAATAAGGTAGCCTGTCATTTGTCTGATGTCCAAAGAGTACAACCCAACCTACTCAATCTTTCCTCATAAGACAGCCCTTCTAAGCCCAGAATCAACGTAGTGAACCTTCTCTGGGGGGTGTCCAATGTCAGTATATCCTTCTTTAGATAAGGGGACAAGAAATACTCTTGATATTCCAGCTGTTGTCTGACTTACATAGATGTGGCAAGTTCTTCCTTTTTTAAAATCTCCATTTCTGTTGGAAAAAAGACCAATGTTCTATTTGCCTCCCCTATTTCCTGCTGAACATGGATGCTAGTTTATCTGTGATACAGAATCCAAATCCGTTTGTTTTGGGTGTACAAACATGAGCTGGTTGAACATGGTCTTTACTCAGTGTATTATGAACAATGGAAAGATTAAACTGAGTTGATCACCCAATCCTGTCTTTTATGGGCTATGTTTCCAGGTTATAGATGAGGTCACTCAGTTGTCCTGTTGGCCCAACAAGGACACAGTGAAAAAAAAGAACTGTGGATGCTGGAAATCAGAAAGGAAAAACAAAGTGGCTGGAAAAACCCAGCAGGTCTGGCAGCCTCTATAGAGAGAGATACAGAGTTAATGTTTTGGAAGAAACATAAAATATCTACTTTTGGAAGTGATTGGGCAGAACATGCTGAACAAGCCTGAATTTGGCTAATAGCCAGACTAACAACCAATTTAAGAAATTCAGTCAAGCACATAACATGGCTCATTTATACTCAGAGAGAAACATCCAGTCTATGGACAATAATAATGCTGCGGGTTATGGGACTTACATACTCCCTATCATAGAAAACTTTGGAAAAAGGGTCTTTGAATGCTTTTTTACAACAGAGGCAGATGGATTCTTGTTAGACAAGGGGACCAAAGGCTTTTGGAGGTAGATAGAAAAGTGAAATTCTGAACATAAACAGATCAGCTAGGACCTGTTTGTGGAATGTTGGAGAAGGCTGAAGGAGCTGAATGGTTTACTTTGCTCCTATCTCCTATCTATACAGGGACATTATCTGTGCAAACAGAAGAAGGATATTCAAACCTTGCACATTGAATTATATAGAAGCTTGGAAAGCCTCTAATTCCCTTTTGTGTTCTCCATCGCCACCCCTCAGAGTTGGCTTTAACCCAATCGGATCCTGTCTAGTAAGTTGTTGTGATTGTTAGAAATTGGCATTCTTGCACTAGTCCTGATCAGAGCAAGATTAGATTCCCAACAAATCCACACTGACCCTCTGAAGAGTAACTCACCCTGACCCATTCCCCTACATTTATGCCTGACTAATGCACCTATCACTATGATAAATTTAGCATGGCCAATCCACCTAATCCACATCTTTGGATGGTGGGAGGAAACCACACAGACACAGGGAGAATGTGGAAACTCCACACAGACAGTCGCCCAAGGCTGGAATCAAACCTGGGACCCTAGTGCTGTGAGGCAGCAATACTAACCACTGGACCACCATGCCACCCATGAAAAACTTCAGTGAAAAGTCTCTCTTTTCAGCAATATTCAGCTTCCGTATCAGTGAGTGACATTTAATATGTTAATGGTGTTTTATGAGGGCAAAGTTTGTTTTTATGAATAAGCTTATGGAAATAACAGAGTGAAGATTGATCTTCTATTTCACAGACTGAGGCTAGTTTGACTTTGTGATTGTTTAAAAAAGGGCAATAGCAATTAAACTATCGGTTTAAATCTCTTCTGATTTGTATTTTCAGTGACAGCACTATTTCGCCGCTCTGAAATGAAACAACAGAAGTTAAAGGGGTTGGCTTTGAAAATTATGGTTCAACTGGCAACAAAGGGTTAATCCTTTGGAAGAAAAGAACAAAAGACTAATGGTATTGAACAGTCCCCACCGACTATCAAATTGCTCAATGAGCATTTCTCCTTCATTTATGCTTATTATTTCCCCTTGCTTAGCTTTTGAAAGTCTATTAAGGGCATATTAATGATAATAATTATCTATAGTCTTAATGTTGAAATGATAATGTAGCTGTTTAACCAAAGCCGTTTTCAGCAATTATTTTAATTGGTGCTGATAAGATAGTGATCCTGAACGATTACTAGACTTGATGTTTTCTACTTGAAATCATCCTCCATCACTTTGTTTGATTAAAGGAATTTGCTTTGTATATAAGCTTTCCCATGTGTGTGCATGAGTGTAGAGTGGTCAAAGTCTCTGAGAGGATGCCTGTGTGAGTGTGGGAGTGTGTGTGTCTGTAAGGGTGTGTGTGAGTGTCTGTGTGCGTGTCTGTGTATATGTGTGTCCATGTGTATGTGTGTGTATAGGAGTGCCTGTGCTTGTGTTTGGTAGGAATGTCTATGTGTGTGTATAGTGCAATGGTGGTCACCTATAATGTGACATGAACACAAGGTCCCGGTTGAGGCCCTCCCTATGTGTACCAAACTTAGCTATCAGCCTCTGCTCGGCCACTTTCCTCTGCTGCCTGTCCCGAAGTCCGCCTTGGAGGATGGTCACCCAAAGGTCCGAGGTCGATTGTCCTGAACCACTGAAGTGTTCCCCAACTGGGAGGGAACACTCCTGTCTGTTGATTGTTGTGCGGTGTCCATTCATCTGTTGCCGTAGCCTCTGCTCGGTTTCCCCAATATACCATGCCTCAGGGCATCCTAGCCTGCAACGTATAAGATAGACAACGTTGGCTGAGTCACATGAGTACCTCCCATGTACAAGGTGGGAGGTGTCCCCACGTGTAATGGTGGTATCCATGTCCACACTCTGACACGTCTTGCAGCGCCTACTGTGACAGGGTAGTATGGAGTTGTCCTGAGAGCCGGGCAGCTTTCTACGAACAATGATTTAAACAACCGCCAAACCTCAAACAAATCATTGTTTGTAGCAAGCTGCCTGGCTCTTAGGACAACTCCATACAACCCAGTCATGGTAGGCGCTGCAAGACGTGTCAGAGTGTGGACATAGATACCACCATTACACGTGGGGACACCTCCCACCTTGTACATGGCAGGTACTCATGTGACTCACCAATGTTGTCTATCTTATACGTTGCAGACTAGGATGCCCGGAGGCATGGTACATTGGGGAAACCAAGCAAAGGCTACGACAACAGATGAATGGGCACCGCACAACAATCAACAGACAGGAGTGTTCCCTCCCAATTGGGGAACACTTCAGTGGTCCAGGACATTCAGCCTCGGACCTTCAGGTGACCATCCTCCAAGGTGGACTTCGGGACAGGCAGCAGCAAAAAGTGGCCGAGCAGAGGCTGATAGCTAAGTTTGTTACCCATAGAGAGGGCCTCAACCAGGACCTTGGGTTCATGTCACATTACAGGTGACCACCATTGCACTATACACACACGCAGACACTCCTACACACACATTCGTGCGCACACACACATGGACACACATATACACAGACACGCACACAGACACTCACACACACCTTAGAGACACACACACTCCCACACTCACATAGGCATCCTCTCAGAGACTTAGATCACTCTACACTCATGCACACACATATACACTTTCTCTCACAGACACTCACAATCCCCACCCCAGACACACACACACTCCTATAGACATACACCCTCCCACACTCACAAATGTACTCTCTCACAGACTTAGACCCCTTTACGCACACACGCACACACAAATACACTCTCACAGGCACTCACAACCCCCCACCCCATTCACACACACACACACAAAACCCACATACGTTTGTGGGGTGAATTTGTACTTGCAGGGTTACATTGTATTTTGTTCAAAAACTGCATGCATTCATGTAGAACTCTGAGCTCAAAAACTGCATGAATTTATGTAAAACTTCATTATCTCACTTTTTCGATTAGAATCAATCTAAGCATCATGGCATAGACAGAGAACACAGGGGGCCAAGATTTACACATGAAAGAAGTGAAACTATCATGGTATTCAAACAGATGAAAGACTCAACAGACAATCAAGGTATTTTTCAATATATAATTTCAGTTACATCACACTGTAAATTTTTGCTATAAATTCTGTGCCTTAGAATTGTGTCCTCCACAATCACCTGATGAAGGAGCGGTGCTCCGAAAGCTAGCGTGCTTCCAATTAAACCTGTTGGACTATAGTCTAGATCAGAATGGTGCTGGAAAAGCGCAGCAGTTCAGGCAGTGTCCGAGGAGCAGTCTATAACCTGGTGTTGTGCAATTGTTAACAAAAATAAATGCCTTTGAGCTGAGGATCTTTTCAAACTTACCTCGATACCTGTAATGAAAGTCTGGCATAAACCACTTTCAAGTAACTATTCATCATTCACCTGAGATTATAAGTTCATAAATTCATAAGTTAAAGGAGCAGACTAAGGCCATTCGGCCCATCGAGTCTGCTCTGCCATTCAACGATGGCTGATATGCTCCTCACCCCTAATCTCCTGCCTTCTCCCCAAGCGCCTTCACCTATCACCAATTTAAAATCTGTCAAACTCCTGCTTAAATTTACTCACTGTCCCAGCATCCACCACACTTTGGGGTAGCAAATGCCACAGATTCACATCTCTTGGAGAAGACGTTTCTCCTCAACTCTGTTTTAAATTTGCTACCCCTTATCCTAAGACTATGAACTCTCATCCTACACTGCCCCACAAGAGGAAGCATCTGATCCACGTGTATTTTATCCATCGCCTTTATCATCTTGAATACCTCAATTTAATCTCCTCTCGTTTTCCTGAAGTCCAGAGAGTATAGGCCTAAACTGTTTAATCTTTCTTCATATGACAAACCCCTCATCTCTGGGAACAATCTGGTGAACCTCCTCTGAACTGACTCCAATGCCACTATAGCTTTTGTCAAACAAGGAGATAAAAACTGCGCACAATGCTCCAGGTGCGGTCTCACCAATGCCTTGTATAGCTGCATCAATACTACCTTAGCTTTATATTCTATTCCTTTAGCTAGAAAAGCTAACATTCCATTCACTTTCTTTATTATCTGCTGTACATGCATGCTAGTTTTCTGTGGCTCATGAATGAGGACACCCAGATCCCTCTGTACTGGAGTGCCCTGAAGTCTTTAATAGGTCAATCTAAATGGGGACAGACTTCAGGCTGCTACACCTTCCCATTTTTCCAACCAAAATGTATGACGTTACACTTATTCACGCTAAACTCCACCTTCCACACTTTGCCCCACTCTCTTAACCTATCTATATCCTTCTGTAAGATTCTTATTTCCTCATTGCAATTTATTGTCCTGTCTATTTTTGTGTCATCCGCAAATCTGGCAATAGAGCCTTCTATCCCTGTATCCAAGTTGTTAATACAGATACAGTTAATACAGATTGTAAATAGCTGTGGCTGAGGACCGAATCCTGTGGCACCCACTAGTTATTTCTTGCCATCCAGCCAATTGGAAAAGTCCCTGAGGAAGTTCACAATGATGATATCTGGAAACTATTGGGTCCTATGTAAACATATTACAGATCTGAAGAAAAAGATAAGGCACGAGCAGAAGAAAAGACGTATATTTTATGTTGCCCTTCAGAACTGCTGGAATGATAATTCCACTAATTCACCAGCCTGAGGAATTTGTGCTGAAGCTATGGACAGAGGAACTGATAGATTTCATTAATGACATTAAAAGCAGCATGCAGGGAGAATTCTACTTTTAGATTTGCAGCATTGCTTAGAGTAGGAAGCCAATTATTTCCCACATGTCAGCAGATAAGGCAAAATAAATACTTCTGGTTGATAAATATCAGTGTCATTGTATGTCGGTGATTGCCTAACACTGGAAGTTCTTTTGAGTACTTTGTAATGTTCTTTCCATTGTTAGGAAAGATCAGTACTTACTGTTCTCTGCAGGTGTTTATTGGGTAGAATGAGTCCAAAAATAGGCAGTATTTTTGGATGTCACACTGAATACCCTGACATTGAGCTGTAAATGGTTTTAGGAAAAGTAATATAAATGAAGATTTGACTATGATATGGAAAGTCAGTGTCTGCTATCCTCTACGTGTTAACTTTGGTTGATTGTAGCTGAATAATCTGCACAGTTTCCTTCACTCACTGTTACAGAAAACTCAGAATAGAATCACAACACATTCACCCCACTGTGCTTGCATTAGTTGTTTGAGACAATCAACCAAAGAGTCATAGTGCCATTACAGCATAGAGGAGGTCATTTGCACCATCATTGTTTGTAAAGCAATCCAATCAGTCTCACTTACAGAGTCATAGTCATAGAGATGTACAGCATAGAAACCGACCCTTTGTGGTGTAAAATTATGTCCCAATACATGTGTGAATCATAATGTAACACATGTATTGGGCCAAGCAGTGGAATGTGGTGAAACGGTTAAAAATTATGTCCCAATACATGTGTGAATCTAACCGGAATGGAGGTGTTGGGCCAAGCAGTGCAATGTGGTGTAAAATTATGTCCCAATACATGTGTGAATCATAATGTAACACATGTATTGGGCCAAGCAGTGCAATGTGGTGTAAAATTATGTCCCAATACATGTGTGAATCATAATGTAACACATGTATTGGGCCAAGCAGTGCAATGTGGTGTAAAATTATGTCCCAATACATGTGTGAATCATAATGTAACACATGTATTGGGCCAAGCAGTGCAATGTGGTGTAAAATTATGTCCCAATACATGTGTGAATCTAACCGGAATGGAGGTGTTGCTTAGTCCCGTGTGAATCTTATTACACACCTCCCCGTGTGAATCTTCTTATCTGTATGTAACCAGAATGGAATGTGTTTTTTAGCCTTGCTCTGCTGTTCACATGAATGTTTATATCTGGAAAAGAGTATATCAGCTGGAAAAGTCTCCAGTTCGGTGAGTCTGCACCGGGGTTACGTTTAACCGCCGAGCGTGGGTTGTTGGCAACCGCTCTACGAGAACTGACGGCTCCCAGTTCCGGTAACATGTAGAGTGAGTATAAGCCAGACCCGGGAGTCTGCTCCGGGGTTACGTTTAACCGCCGAGCGTGGGTTGTTGGCAACCGCTCTACGAGAACTGACGGCTCCCAGTTCCGGTAACATGTAGAGTGAGTATAAGCCAGACCCGGGAGACCTGGTTGTGGCGACGCTGCGGGGAATAAAATGCCCATATTCTAGCAGACTCGCCTCTTGGTCGTTTGTTCTGTGTCAGACTACTCTCCTACGAACCTGACCTTGAGAATTTTTTAAAACACCCTTCAATTCAACTTGTCCATACCAATCAGATATCCTAAATTAATCTAGTCTTATTTGCCAGCATTTCGCCCATATCCCTTTAATCCTTCCTATTCATGTACTCATCCTTTTAAATGTTGTGATTGTACCAGCCTCCACCATCTCCTCTGTCTGTTCATTCCATACACACACCTCTGTGTGAAAAGTTTGCCCCTTAGGTCCCTTTTAAATCTTTCCCCTCTCACCTTAACCCTATGCCCTCTAGTTCTGGACTCTGCTAGCCTGGGGAAAAGACCTTGTCTATTTACCCTATCCATACCTCTCATAATTTTATAAACCTCTGTAAGGTCACCCTTCAGCCTATGACGCTCCTGGAAAAATAACTCCAGTCTATTTAGCCTCTCCCTTTAGCTCAAACCCTACAACTCTGGCAATATCCTTGTAAATCTTTTCTGAACCCTCTCAAGCCCTTGGTCTCACCCATTGTCCTACAAGTTTATTTTCTTTACATGTCCATCCCATTTCTTTTTGGAATCATTCACTGTCACTGATGCAATACCTTCAAAGATACTGCATTCTAGGGGTTACAATTGTTTAACTTTACAAGACCATTATGTTTTAAAATGTTTCCTTTACTTTAAGGTGAGGCAGAATATTCCCATTAGAGATGCGGCAATCATATTAAACCTCTACCTGGAGACAAGCCCTCAGGTTTGGATAATCTTTCTCATCTGTATGTATTTGCTGATCTTGAGACTTTCCTTCATTTAGTTCATGAATACCCTGCATTTTTCCTTTGTTCACTGCTCACAAATATTGACACTTTTCATGCTATTACACACCAACAGTGCTCACATTTTTGGCGGCTTCTTTCCTCTCACTCTCAGTCATCACTTCCATTAAAATTTGCTGGAACGTGATCAAAATTTGTTGAGTTCTTGAAAAAAATTCAAGGCTTTTCATCTGCATTTATGAAACCATTCAGATTTGCTTTTGAACAGTCTTTGAAGGTCTGCCCATTTGGAGATCTGCACGTGTCCTCCATTTCACTGTTTTCAAGGTTCAACCTACACAAAGACTGTAATTTAATGCTCAAACCAGAACCAAGCTCGAAGGCAGGGCAGGCGACATAAAATGGAACATGAAGGCTCACAGTGAAGAACAAATCAGCTTCCCCAGTAAATCTGGAGCAGCAAGTGTCAAGAGTAACCTTACTGCTAGGAAGCCAAATGAAGCCTTCAGGTAGGGCTTAGACTTTGGCAGGTGACTGTGTGGCACCCTCTTTCTACAGTGCTCTATGACTGACTGAGGCTGGAGGGAGAAAGTGAACACTGCAGATGCTGGAGAGTAGGAGTCGAAAAGTGTGGCACTGGAAAAGCACAGCAGGTCATGCAACATCCGAGGAGCAAGAGAGTCAACTTTTCGGGTATAAGTGTTGCAGAGTCTTCCAGTGTCTTCCTGATTGTCCCCACAATCCTGCCCCACTTACTTACATTCCAGTGCCCTTACCTCATCCTCAGGTGGCAGTGTAGTACTAGCAGTAGCCACTAGTCCTGGTGGTGCCACTGGTCTTGGATGGCTTTGGGCATATGATTGGCTATCAGCTGCCAGAGTCAGCACTTGGGAAGATTTTGCAGAAGGATTTCCCCCTGCAGGAACTGTGACCCAACAAAGGAAGGCAGTGGACACTTGCTTTAATCCCAGGGAATGGCTGAAGTGGCATTGCCATAATTGCACCAAGCGAGCATATTTAGGAGTGAACAGGAAAGTGGGATTGGACTAAAGGCCTCACCTGGAGAAGTCATAGAATGGCTGAGATTGATGCTTTGCTGGGATATTCAGAGGAACATTTGCTACAGAATTCTGTTGTTCTCTAATATATTACAGTTATCCCTTCCTAGGTAGGAGTGCCATGGGTTGCTAGCCAACACATACATGACTGTAATGCAAAGACTGCAGCAATAATATATACTTTTAGAATGGATACAATCTGCTCATATTCCTGGTTGTCCCTGTTTATGTGGTTGTTATGCAGTCCATATTGAAATCCCTTTTTGTTAGAACAGGGGATGGCAGATTTTTGTGTGGTTGAACAGAAATAACAGAATGGTTATGGTGCACAGGGAGGCCATTGAGCCCATCTTGACTGCCTGCTAGAATATAGTTCAAAACCTGCTTTCAGTCTCACTGGTAGCAATGGTGTCTGAGCAGCCATCCCTGCGCATAATTACATTCCAGATGATCATACACCTGGTAAAAAGACAGACATCATCACCATGGATGCGTAGGTGCTAAAGCTCATGATGAGATCAGTTTGTGTGGAATTAAGGAATGGCAAGGGAAAGAATTCACAGGTGGCCGTCCTCGATAAGCTTTTTAAAAAGTTTCCTCAATGTAGAATAAAGTATAAATCTGGAAATAATGGAGGGATGTAGAAGGACACTAGAACTGTTATGGATGATTTCAAACTGAATATTGGTTAAAGGTGACAAGGAATATAAGTTTGTGGAGTACAGCAATGTTTGTACGTTAGAAAACTACCTTGCAAAACCTATTCGGGAAGAAGTTACTTTGGATCTAGTAATGTGCATTGGGGTGGGATAATAATGAGGTCTCATATTAAGGATCGTCTGGGAGGTAGCAATCGCATCATGGTGGAATTTCAAATTCAGTATGAGGGAGAGTAACTTGAGTCTCAAACCAACATCCTCATTATAAGTAAGAGTAAAATAGAGGGATGAATAAAGAATTCTCGAAAGCTGGCTGAGGGGTAAAAGTCAATACATGAGCAATGGCAGATGGTTAAGCAGAGGTTTCATAATCATAATTATTCTGGTGCAGAAGGTGGCCATTTGGCCCATCATGCCTGTACTGGCTCTACTGTCTAGTTTGGCTCTATTCTTTAGTGCCAGTCTCCTGCCTTTTCCCTATATCTCTGCACATTATTACGATCCAAAATGAAAACCTAATACCCTTCTGAATGTCTCAGCTGAACCTGCATCCACCACATTTCGAAGCAGAGCGCTCTAGACCTGAACTACTCACTGTGTGAAAACGTTTCTCTCACTGAAACTGTTCCTTTCGATTGAATAATTGCAGATGTCACCTTGTGATAATGCGCACAGCCTCACACATGAAGAATGGTAATTTGAATGTATCCTAGGGAATGACCTGTATTTGTGAAACCACCTCTAGTAAGACTCAGCGTTTTGATCAGACAGCAAGGGAAAAGGGTCTGCAAGGAGTTTCTTTCTATCTAGCATCAGCAAGTTGGATAATGTATGAATGCAGCTCTGCAGTAGATTCCCACTGCGGCCACAGATCAGCCATAAAGCTCCAACTCCCTCCTTTCTGCTGGAGTGGATGTGATCTAGAAACCGATATATTACTGAATAAACTGCACTTAGTTTCTGATAAGTCACTGTCAGCCTGAACTTGAAAACACATTGATTTCTATGTGCTGCCTGTCATGTCTGCTAAATGTAGATCATCTTTCAGTGCCAGAATAACAGCTGTATCACGTTTAGCGTAGCTAATCGTTATTCTCTACTGGCAATGACCCCCAGCTAAGTACAGATAGAGTTCTGACTTGTAATTGATTTGCTGTGTAACTGCAGCTGTCAGTAAGATATATCTCTTCTTTTGCATGTTCTTATTACTTTTAGCACTGACTTAGGGTAATACAATACAGACAGGGTCGCTTCTTCGTGCCCTGATGAGAAATTCCGAGAAAGAAAGTTATTTCACTGCACTTCACATCAGTTGAAACTGCCCAGCATCACAATGTCTACCTAAACCAGGGGTATTAATTATATCCTGATTTGCCAATGCCCTTGCAGTAGAGTCAAAGGTATGGCACAGGAAAAGCACAGCAGATCAGGCAGCATCCGAGGAGCAGGAGAGTCGATGTTTCGGGCACTCCTGATGAAGGGCTTATGCCCGAAATGTCAACTCTCCTGCTCCTCGGTTGCTGCCTGACCTGCTGTGCTTTTCCAGCACCACACCTTTTGGCCCTAATCTCCACCATCTGCAGTCCTCGCTTCCTTCACTTAAAATAGAGGGTGGGTTCAAAAATAAACTTATATAAGGTCAGGCTGGATTTTCTCCCTTGAAATCCACAGGAGTTTTACAAAGGTCATTCAGCACCCCAGGGATGTTGCTAGACTTATCAAATCTCCAAGGTTGGCATGCAGACACCGGGAATGATGGAAAAATCTCCAGGAAAAACTGAGTACTGCAGATGCTGGAAACCAGAGTCTAGATCAGAAAAGCACAGCGGGTCAGGCAGCATCCGAGGAGCAGGATCCTGCCTGACCTGCTGTGTTTGTCCAGCACCACTCAAATCTCCAGGAAAGTGCAGAGGGTAACTCATGAAAACAATTATAGGGGCAACAAAGAAGTGCAATTTTAAGAATTTTCTTTTTTGATGGTACTTTACTCATTAGGAAAACATTGAACATGGATAGGAAGGTTGTTCTGCCAAAAATTAATGAATCAGGTATGACGAAGAGCTGATTCATTTATTGGTGGTAAAGAAAGTTGGTGTACCATGAGAATAAACATATCAGGAGAGCAATAGTGAATGTGGGGGTGTGGTGCAGGCCTAGCGGAGAATGGGGAGCAACAAGGAAATCATGTGGTTAACCTGAAGTAGGATGTTCAGCCAGGATTAATTAGCAACAATGGGACAAATTTGCAGTTACTAGATGTTGCAAAAATCAGTGAATTGAAATTTCGATTGGAAAAGGAGAGGTACAACGAGACCTGGGTCTTCTGGCATGATGGCTCAGTGGTTAGCACTGCTGCCTCTCAGCACCAGGGTCCCAGGTTCGACTCCAGCCTTGGGCAACTGTCTGTGTGGAGTTTACATGTTCTCCCCTGGGTCTGCGTGGGTTTGCTCCGGGTGCTCCGGTTTCCTCCCACAGTCCAAAGATGTGCAGGTCAGGTGAATTGGCCATGCTAAATTGCCCACAGTGTTAGGTGCATTAGTCAGAGGGAAATGGGTCTGGGTGGCTTACTCTTCAGAGGGTCAGTGTGGACTGGTTGGGCCGAAGGGCCTGTTTCCACACTGTAGGGAATCTAATCTAATCAAATCAAAAAATCACTGAAAGGAAGTGTGAAGCTGCAGCAGGTGGTGAAGAAGGCAAATGATATGTCACCTTCAGAGTAAGAGAATTCAAAGGCGGAGCAGGAAAATCTTGCTGCAATTGTACAGTGCCTTGCTGAGACTATACCATTTTTAGCAACCACGGGAGGGGTGAGAGCAAGGACCAGGGGGCTATTGGGGAGGTAAATTTCCCTTTAAAAGGACTTATCTCGAGAGTCAGCGGCCTCCATTTTGCAGCAGTGGAGGCGATAAGAGTGAGGAGCTGAGTGGAAGTGATCAAATTCCACTCTGGGAAGGTGAGTGAACTGAAATGTTTGGGCAGCGGCTGAACCCGAGACATTACACGCGCAGTGTGTTTATAAGGTAAAGCTTTTTTTTAATTGAGTGATTGGTAAAAAATTTTCCTTTTTTCTTCATTTGCCTATTATTTAATATTACTGTTAGACTAAGATAAGGTTAAGATTAAAACTAGCAGAGATGTCAGACCACTGTTATGTTCCTCTTACTCAATGTAGGAGCTCAGGGATATGGCTGATGTCCCTGACTCCTTCACGTGCAGGAAGTGGGTCCAGTTGCAGCTCTTGTTAGACTGCATGATGGCTCTGCAGCTGCAGATGGACTCACTTTGGAGCACATGCGATGCTGATCGGGTCATGGATAGCATGTTTAGTGAATTGGTCACACTGCAGATTAGGATTGCTGAGGGAGAAAGCGAATGGGTGACCAAAAGGCAGAGAAAGAGCAGGAAGGCAGTGCAGGTGTCCCCTGCAGTCATCTCCCTCCAAAACAGTATATCATTTTGGATACTGTTGGGGGAAATGGCTAACCAGGGGAAGGCAGCAGTAGCCAGGTTCATGGCACCATGGCTGGCTCTGCTGCACAGAAGGGTGGGAAAAAGAGTGGAAGGGCTACAGTCATAGGGGATTCAATTGCAAGGGGAGTAGATAGGTTGTTCTATGGTCAAAAACAAAACTCCCAAATGGTATATTGCCTCCCAAGTGCACAGGTCAGGGATGTCTCAGATCAGCTGCAGAACATTCTGAATGGGGAGGGTGAACAGCCAGCTGCCGTGGTGCATATAGGCACCAATGATACAGGTTAAAAAAATGGGATGAGGTCCTACAAGCAGAATTTAGGGAATTAGGAGCCAATTTAAAAAGTAGGACCTCAGAGGTAATAATCTCAGGATTGCTACCAGTGCCATGTGCTAATCAGAATAGAAATGAAAGAATACGCAGGATGAATGTGTGGCTTGAGAGTTGGTGCAGGAGGGAGGGGTTCAGATTTTTGGGGCATTGGGACCAGTTCTGGGGAAAGTGGAACTATTACAAATTGGATGGTCTACACCTGGGCCAGACAGGAACCAATGTCCTTGGGGGTGCTTTGGCTAATGCTGTTGGGGAGGGTTTAAACTAATGTGGTAGGGGTTGGGAACCAAATGAGGAGGTTGGACAAGGGGGTAGTAACTAAAGTTTGGAAGGAACGAGATAATGAAGTCAGCATGACTAAGGGGAAGAGTAGGCAGGGAGCAGATGATGAATGCAAAGGGACCAACAGTCTGAGGTGCATTTGTTTTAATGCAAGAAGTATAGTAGGTAAGGCAGAAAAACTTAGGGCTTGGATTAGTACCTGAGAGCATGATGTTATGCTATGAGTAAGACTTGGTTGAGGGAAGGGCATGATTGGTAACTAAATATCGATGTTTCAGGCGGGATAGAGAGGGAGATAAAAGGGTTAGAGGAGTTGCATTATTGGTCAGTGAGGATATCACAGCTGTGCTAGGGAGGGCACTATGGAGGACCACTGTGGAGCAATAAGGGGAGAGCTCAGAAATAGGAAGGATGTGGTAACAATGTTGGGGCTGTACTACAGGCCTCCAAACAGCGACTGTGAGATAGAGGTACAAATATGTAGAGAGATCATAGAAAGATGCAGGAGCAACAGGGTGGTGGTGATAGGAGATTTTAATTTTCTCAACATTGACTGGGATTCACTTAGTGTGACAGGTCTAGATGGAGTAGAATTTGTAAGGAGCATCCAGGAGGGCTTCATAGAGCAGTATGTAACTTTAACTCAGATAGGGGCCACACTGGACCAGGTGTTGGGGTATGAACCCGTCCAGGTGGTTGAAGTTTCAGTGTCGGATTACTTTGGGAATAGTGATCTCAATTCCACAAGTTTTAGAATACTCATGGACAAGAGTGGTCCTAAAGGAAGAGTGCTAAATTAGGGGAAGGCCAACTATAGCAAAATTTGGCAGGAGCTGGGAAATATAGATTGGATCAGCTGTTTGAGGGTAAATCCACATTTGATATATTGGAGGCTTTTAAAGAGAGGTTGATTAGAGTGCAGGACAGACATATCCCTGTGAATGAGTGATAGAAATGGCAAGATTAGGGAACCACGGGTGACAGGTGAAATATTGAGACTAGTAAAGAGGAAAAAAAATCATACAGAAGGTCTAGGTGACTGAAAACAGACAAAACTTTGGAAGAATATTGGGAAAATAGGACTAATCTGAAATGAGGAATTAAGAGGGCCAACAGGGGTCATGAAATAGCCTTAGCAAACTGGGAAAATCCCAAAACCTTTCACTTGTGTATAAGGAGCAAGAGGATAACTAGAGAAAGGGTTGACCTACTCAAGAACAAGGGAAGAAAGTTATGCATGGAATCAGAGAAAATGGGTGAGGTTCTTAATGAGTATTTGCATTGGTATTCACCGGGGAGAGGGACTTGATGGATATTGAGGTTAAGGATAGATCTTTGATTACTCTAGGTAAAGTCAGCATAAGGGGGGAGGAAGTGTTGGGTATTCTAAAAGGCATTAAGGTGGATAAGTCCTCAGGTCCAGATGGGAGTTGGCAGGTCATGTTACAGTTGTATAGGACTTTGGTTCAGCCACATTTGGAATACTGCGTACAGTTCCAGTCGCCACATTACCAAAAAGATGTGGATGCTTTGGAGAGGGTGCAGAGGAAGTTCACCAGGAATTTGCCTGGTATGGAGGACACTAGGTATGAAGAGAGGCTGAGTAGATTAGGATTATTTTTATTAGAAAGACAGAGGTTGAGGGGGGATCCTGATTGTAGTCTCCAAAATCATGAGAGGTGTAAACAGTGTGGATATCAAGAAATTCTATTCCCAGAGTTGGAAACTCAGTTACTTGGGGTCATGAGTTCAAGGTGAAAGGGGAAAAGTTTAAGGGGGATATGTGTGAAAAGTTTTTCACGTTGAGGGTGGTGGGTGCCTGGATCGTATTGTCAGCAAAGGTGGTAGGGATGGGAACGATAGCATCATTTAAGATGTATCTAGACAGACATATGAATGGCAGAGAGCAGAGGGATACAGATCCTTAGAAAATATGTGGCAGTTTAGATAGGATCTGGCTTGGAAGGCCAGAAGCCTGTTCCTGTGCTGTAATTTTCTTTGTTCTGGAATACCGTGTGCTGTTTTCTTTATCTGAGGATGGATGTTCTGGCTCTGAAGGGTGTGCAATCAAGGCTTACCAGCCTGAGTCCTGAGATGGTATGGCTGATGTATGTAGAAGGGACTGGAATGGTTAGGACTCTATTCACTAGAGTTTAGAAGAATAAAGGAGATCTCACAGAAACTGATAAAATTTTAACAGGACTATACAAGAAGAATGTTCCTGATGACTGGGGAGTCTGTAATCAGGTGCCACAGTCTAGGAATACAGTTTAGGCCATTTCGGACTGAGATAGGAAGAAATTTCTTAACTCAAGAGTGGTGAGTCTGTGGAATGTTCTCTCACAGAAAGCGGTTAAGGCCAAACATTGAATTTTTTCAAGAGGTTAGATTTGGTTCTTAGAACAAAGAGTTCCAAGGGTCTGGGGAGAAACTAGGAACAGGGTACCGAGTTAAATGATCATCCATGAACATATTGAATGGTGAAGTAGAGTCACATGGTTTGCTCCTGCTCCTATTTTCTCTGTTTTGTATGTTTATGATCAGTCCAGTACCAATTTTACAACATGTACTAACTATAAGGCCCCTCCAGTGTCAGGCAATGGAAGATTTGAGAATCAAATCTCTCCCATCGATCAGTCAGAAATTGAGATGGCAAACAGTATGGCACCACAGGATCAGGGGAGTCAATGTTTCAGGTCAGGACCTGATGAAAGATCCCGACCTTAAACGTCGACTCCCCTGCTTCTCTGATGCTGCCTGACCTGCTGTCCTTTATCAAACTCCATACTTTATTGACTCTGACTTTCCAGCATCTGCAGTCCTCACGATCTCCACACGGTATGTCACAGTAGGTTCTGAATTATCGCCTCTTGTCTCCGAGTCTTGGCTTCAAATCAGCTGAAACTTTCAGTTATCTGTTCACCGACCCACTCGATGTGTGGCTAAATATTGACTGTAACGCGTGGCGGAACAATTGCAAACTGCTCTTTGAGAAACTGTTGCGTGATGTTGTGGGAAATGGAATAAAGTGTCAATAAAGTGTTTATTTCCTGAGGATTGAGGCGCTGCATTGATCAGAAGTGAAAAGGAGAGGGAGAGATTTCCTCTGCATCTAACAATGATGTCCCTGTACTGAGTCTGCTGGATACTGATGCCAGTCACCAATAAATAATATGGACTGATCTCACAACATCGAAATTAAGCCCATTTTTGTTACCTTTGGGAAATGTGAGATAGGTGCCAGAATCAGCAGAGCTAGTCTAGCTGTTGGCGTGTATTGGAGGAGTTTTGTACACAAGACAATACCAGGCATTGCAATGTTTTACTCGAGCTCCATGACCTACCTCATATTCCTCTTTGAATCCATAGCCTTCAGCACATTTCATCTGGGTAATATGCTGCAGCAGGTCTGCCACACGTATGGCTGGATGAAGCTGCCCAGTTTGATAAGGTACATCCACAGGCTCTCGCTTCTTATAGGGATGTTGCTTTCCCAGGTTGCTGGCCTCACTGGTGACTGTGTGATTTTCATCTGCAGGTGAACAGTTACAGTGATAATTAACTGTCGCTCATCCAAGCTTGTTGTAAATGCTCCACTTCCTAAGTAAAATGGTCGCAGATTCGAATTAGTCAAACAAAGTGAATCAATGTATAATTTTATGTTTTCCTTTGGATGGTAATTTTAAAGTTGCAGTTTTACACAGACATTTAGGTAATTGGCATAAATGTGAAATGGCATGTCCACTAATGGGGTCGAGGGTGTGATGCTGGAGAAACACAGCAGGTCAGGCAGCATCCAAGGAGCAGGAGAATCGACGTTTTGGGCATGAGCCCTTCATTGGGTCCACAAAAGGGTTCGATTTTAATGGATGGAGAACAATGTGATCCAATTCTATATGTGGATAGATAAAAGGAAATGACTACATTTTATTGCAGAAAAGGTCTACCATGTAGGTCAAGGTAGTCTCAGCTTTTATGATTTGGAGACCGTTGTTTAATTTCATCCTTAAGTAAGTCATGGAATTAAGGGATATTGAGTTGTACAACTGTAAAATCACAGCATGAAGAATTTTAGTGTTTCTTTAATGAGGATTGGCAGTGTTGGGTGGGGGTGGGTGAGAAGTGTGTTGAGTAGGTGTGGATCACATGAGAGAACAAGCTTTGATGGGCTGAATGGCATTCCTGTGTTTGAGTTTCTTAGGGTTTGATCTCAGCTTGAGACATCAGCTGGGATGTTGGAACTGCACTCAGTGCCAACTGCTGTTCAATGACTCCTGCCGGAAATGGTAAATGGTGGTTTCAGCTTGGTTAAGGACATGATTGTAGTGAGCTGTGATGCTGCTTCCAGTCAAACAGCCTGTTAACGTTAAGGTGTCTGCATCCCCAGCTGCATGATGGAAAGTGTTTCAAGGTGGTCAATAAGTTATTGGTAGCAGCAAAAGGTGTCAGTAGATTGAGGAATAAAGGTGCAAAATAAAACTCAATTGAAAATTGATTTTAAGTGAATCATATTTTGCTGAAAGTGAACATTTTATTTGAAAGGAGCCACTTTTTCTTGTTTGGGAAGTTATATTATACCATTACCTCATGCAATAGTAACATACTGCAGCCTTAGAATAGTCCCAAATACAGTGGAGTTTCGATGCAAGAAAATTAAATGCATCCTTCACCATAGTGGTCATGCCAATAATCAAACAGATTACAAATTATTGGCAAGGTGACCACCAATAACCACAAAAGTTCAATAATCATACCAAGTACAAGCAACCAATAAGCTCATCAATTAAAATGAAATCTAGGTTCAGAAACCATTCCAGCTCTTTTCACTTAAGAGAATTGAGTAATTAAAAAAAAGTAAATCAGCAACTTTTCCTTGTTAAACAAAATGCTCTCAGGTCAGATGGGCCAATAAAATCTTTATAATTCAGGAAAGGGTTTCCTCCTTTTCTCAATTGTAAAGCAAAAATCAAACATCTACAACAGATCCTATCACATTGTTTAGAACACTTAACAAATCAGTTCTAATTTTCAGCCTTGATTTCATTTTTTTAAAAAATCACAGCAAGCCAAGTCAATGCACATTCAGAATGAAGATGACATGTTCAATGGCTCTCAAGCTCAGCTTAAACAAAAATTACAATGAAAGGCCGGGCGTAAAACATTCAACGGAATATAAAATGGGAAATGCAGTTGGGGTCCATCAAGGGTGGGGTGGGAGGATTGTGCGGTGGCGTAGAGGGAGAGAAATGGGGAAGACAGGGTTAACATCTTCAACAATTACTCAACATGCCATGTAATGAATGGCTTTATGAGTTATTACACAGGGCATGAAATGCTATATGTCAACTGCCATGCAAGTCAACACACAACAGAACTGGCCAGAATCGGGTGAGCTGGAAAAGGCACCTCTGGAACAGGGCAAGCAAGGAACTTACCATTTATTGGCACTTTTTAAAAAAAGATACGTAAGAGGTCAATGTGGAGAGAGAAAAAAAGAGGAGGAGAAAAGGAAACAGGGCATAAGCAACAATATTGTGAACATCCTTAAAATGTCTTAAAATTAATTTTATCTGATTTTCTTTTAAAGAATAAACAGCTCTTCACCAGTTCATTATAATATCAATGGAAACGTTATATTATAAATAAATTTGTTTTTATTTGGTTACTACTTAAAGCCCAGTACCCCAGTGGTCCCTTTAACACTACAGTAATTATCTCATTGTTGGACAGACTGCTTGAAGGCTATGGGTATGCTTCAAACTGTCAAATGACTGGAATATTTTTTAGTTTAATATTTTGTGGATCTCAGTACAAATCTATGGCCATGGTCTTCAGAGACAGCTATGACTGACTAGTGGTGTGGGGACATTGCATCACAATTTCAATAGCATGTCATGCTCAAGTACCTTTAACCAGCAATTTCAAAAATACCCAGTTCCATTAATTCAGTTTGGATGAAATAAACAGAAGGAAAAAAGAAAAGAGTGGCTGTTCGAAATAAGAGAAATAAAATCCCGAATTTCATGGCGACTGATAGGGAATATTGCTTTTTTTTAAAATGCAGTTTGCATTGCTGACTTCAAGATAAGATCAATTGCAAAGTGACGTGGGTGTGCATTTATGTTGCAGGTGTTCTTTTCCTTTAGTTCTAACCCTCCTCCTCCAGCCCCCAATCCTTCTCCTTTCCTGAGGTTCAGGGTTTTTTTTTCTGGAATACAATCCCATGGGAGCCAGCAATCTTCCCATGGCTCAAAATGTGGCCATTCTCCACATGTGAGCATTGGTGAACACAATAGCTGAGTCTACCCTCACATGATGTCCACACATGCGTAGTTTACAGGCGTGTCCTTGGTGTGGGGAAACAGATAAGAGGGTGGGTAACTGGACAGCAGATAGGAGCAGGAACCCTGGTTGATGTTCTCCTCCCTGGCCCATTTATCACACCCCTTTCTTTCACCAGCTCACTCAACACAGACCAGGGATCGAAACTGGGAATCTCCTGGGCACTGCAGCCCAGTTGCATGCCAGCCAATGCATCCGGGAGTATTATTTAAGGGAGATGTGTTAAGTTAATTCGTCTTTGCCAGATAACAAATGCAACACAAGCCACCGTATTAGTTTATTTCATCTCCTTAAATTGCAGTAAACTGGGAGAAAACAGAAAGATCCTCACCTAATATTGCAGTTGGCACGAATGGATCTGGTGAGCAGCGAGTAAGTAGACCCAAGTCACAAGGTGGTACCATACCAGAGAAAAAACTGCAGTTAGTTTCATTTTAATTTTCTCTATGCATTTATACCTTATACCTTCATTTGAATTTTTAAAATGAATTATAGTTTGTGACAGAGGAGTGGTTAACCTTCACATCACCAGATTTGTACTGGACTCTATACACCTGTAAGCTTGTCATAATATGGTTACATTGAAAATAGTGGAGACCTGGAAGTGACTGCAAGGACAAAGTGAAGGGTTAACAATATCTAATTGCAAAATAATGAAAATGTGGAATTAATAAGACGGCAGGATCTAACCTCTATCCAAGCTATTATAATTTTCATAGAAAATAATGACTAATTAGGCATGATTGTAATGCAGTGATTTAATCAAGGCTTTATCTTGCTTTGAAAATGAGGGCTCATGGATTGCTGTAATCTTGTTTGCCTTAGGGTTTGGCTTTGATCAGCCTGTAATTATTGTAACAAGGTCAACCAGGTGGACTTCAAAGACCTCATGGGGCTGTTAACCTGGTCTAATCAAGGAGCTCTGGCTGACAGATATAAACAGGAGTGTTTGGTGGTAGAAACTGAATAAAGATTTGTGCCGAAAACAAAAAAAAACCCAGGAGATTGGAGAGGTGACCACTGAAGGGAGTGGAGTGTATTATTTCCCCCTCCAATTCTATTTTTATTTAATCCTTGTCCTCCCCTTCCCTTCACTGTTTGATCACGCAGCATTGTCTTCGTTTTGATGGGCATTACTTGTCACTGGCCACTTGGGTGCCTTGTTTCTTCCTGGTGGTGGAAACTGAATAAAGATTTGTACACCTTATCCCACACCTGCACACACACAACATGGGTGCTGGGGAAAATATAAGCACTACCGCAGTTAGTGTAGGTTTTAAAAAAAGTGTCAGAACATTTTTTAAAAAAGAAAAAAAAACAGGAGATTCTGAGAGTCTCCTCATTAAAAAAATAAAAAATAAAATAAACAGAGTGTTACACATGCTGGTCTGAGAGCTGGCTCTGAGGGAGCTGAATCAGTGTCAAGGACTCTCCATGTGTAAATAAAGGGTGACTTGGTGATGGGATACCAGTCTCTGTGCCATTATTTCAAGCTATTCTGGAGTATTTCTAGATTTACCTTTCTGGAGGGGTAGACAGGAACTACACCAAAGACAAATGAAACAGGAATCAAAATGTGTAGAACTGAACATAGATCAGATTGTACATGAGCCTTCTGTATGTCCATTTAGTAAACTATCCTCAAATTACTGTTGGTAATAGTAATGAATATCATTTTGACGGAGGAATTACTCCATTAAAAATGGACACCACCATTGAAATATCTAATGGCCGAAGTCACAATTTGTAATTTGTAGCTGACAGAAAATAATGAAGAACAGGTTATTTCACTCTTGTGTGTGGTCACTTCCACACAGAAAGCTAAAACTGTACATTTGTTAAGAAATAGTCTGCAACGTTTTCTGAAATCTAAGCCCATTGCATATTCTAATGACTACAAAATGACAGTCACTAATTTTCCAAAAGTAGTTATTGACTGTCTGGTGTAAAGCCTTGAGCATGTTGTATAAATATCAGTTCCATTTCCACTTGAACAAGTTGTGCACTATCTTACATGCTTTTAATATGATCCATGGAACATGTATGGGAACAAAACCATAGGATCACAGTTTAGAAAGAAACCTTCATTTGCAAGGCATGAAACCGTTAACTTTGAAATCCTGCGGTTAAGATAGAAAGAATTTCAACTTTATTATGCTGTTCACATATTGAGGACACATGAATCAGTTCACAGCCAATGTATTGCTTTTAAAGTGAAGTTGATTTGCTGGTTTATAACTTAATTCAAGGGTTTTCAAATGGCAAAAAGTGAAAAAAATTAGTCGATTGCTGGTTGAGGGAGAAATGTTGACCTGGACTCTGGGAGAAAACCTACTTGTTTCATTTTTCTACTGATGGGATGTTGGTAAGGCTAGAATTTATCACCCATCCTGGATTGCTCTGGAGAAGCTGGGGGCTGAGCTCGTATGATACAGATACACACGCAATGTTGTGAGGGACAGAGGCCACGATGTTGAACCAGTGACATTGAGGGTGGTGAGTAGTCAATTTGGTTTTATCATTATTAGACCTTTCCACTATTGTCAGCTACAGCTCAGGGCTTTGCTAGGCCATTTGGAAGGGCAGTTAAGAGTCAATCACTTTGCTGTGGGTCTGGAGTCCCATACGGGTGTGATGATGGCTGATTTCCTTCTCTATAGGATATTGGTGAACCAAATGAAATTTTGCAACAATCTGCTAGTTTCAGGGTCAGCATTACCGATAGCAATTTTTATTTTAGACTTTATTAGCTAGTTTTGAATTCCTCAGTTATCAAGATGAAATTTGAACCAATTTCCTAGATTGTTAAGTCCTGGTCTCTATTATTTTACTGTACCAGGAAAATAGCCAGTCTTTAAATTGTACCATGGCCTCTTGTAAGGCCAGCTGAGTTCACAGTGCTCACACAATTCTAGAAGTATTCTTTAAGCACTCATGGGACATGGGTGTCTGTGGCTTGACCAATATTTATTGCCCATCCCTAGTTGCCCTTGAGATGGTAACAGAGACCTGCCTTCTTGAACCACTGCAGTCCACATGCTGTAGGAACATCCACAATGCTGTTAGGGAGGGAGTTCCAGGATCTTGACCCAGCAACACTGAAGGAGCAGCAATACATTTCCAAGTCATGATAGTGAGTAATTTCGAGGGGAACTTGCAGATGGCGGTGTTCCCATGTATCTGCTGCCCTGGTCCTTCTAGAAGTAAGTGGTGGTGAGTTTGGAAAATGCTGTCTAAGAAGCCTTTGCGAACTTCTGCAATAGATCTTGTCAGTGGTAGACACTGCTGCAACTGAGTATTAGCAGTGGAGGGAGTAGGAATTTGTGGATGCTAGCAGCTTTGTCCTGGATGGTGTGAAGCTTCTCGAGTGTTGTTACAAATGAGTTGGGAGTATTCCTTTACACTCTTCACTTGAGCCTTATAGGTGGTCAATCGGCTTTGGGGAGGTCAGGAAGTGAGTCACTCGCTACAGAATTCCTAGCCTCTCCAGGAACTGTTCATCACAGTAAAAAAATGAAGTCATTTTGTGACATTCTTACAACAATCTTTCAAATAATAAGGTAAGTAATTCTGGATTGTTTTATAGTGCTCCAATCTTATCAGTATCTTCCCTTTCAGTCTGTGATAATGCTGAAAATGTTCTTTTTTTTGGATCATCCCTCCAATTTCCTCCCCTCCGCTTGACTGATTCATTTAGATTTTAGATTCCATCGTCCCGCGTACTCAAGTACAGGAGTACAGTGAAAAGTGTATAATGTCACCACACATCTTAGGTACCAAGGTACCTGGGTACAAAAAAGAACTTAGGTACAAAGTATCAAGAGAAATGAGAGTTAAAAAGTTCAGCATTATTTCACAGAATTGTAGAAAAATAACGAAATAGGTAATAATCTACACAAATGTCTTTTGTAGTTTAAACTAGGAAAGTAAAGGAATAAGTTAAAAGTTCAACAGTCTTTGATGAATCCTCCACTTATGAATTTTCTTGCTGTGTGTTTGACTGATACTTGCTGTCCCTGGTTTCTCACTCAAGTGAAAGTTTCTCATGTTTAAAGATTGGAAGTTGATAGCCAAAGGCTATGCTATTATTTCCAAGGAGTTTAACGGGAATTAAAAATTATGGGAATCAAAAGTTATGAGCAAAGGCAGTTGAAGATGATCAGATCCATTGTGATCTCACCGAAAGGCAGAGCAAACTTGATGGGCTGAATGGCTTACTTCTAGCTCTTTGTCTCATCAGAATCGAACTTGGATTGTGATGTGTAGATAGGGGTAAATGCAGGATTCATTGGCAAGAATTCAGGAGCAATCTGTTTTAGTCCCTGTTGCTCCCCACTTTTCCGTCTGCAGGCACGGTATCATCTCCAGCTAAATGCTAGCCAACCAAAGTAAGAAAACTCAACACGGAGTAGACTTAGTATTTAGATGTTATTGCTTCTCAAAATATGATATACAATCAGACAATCATAATTCCCATAATAATCCAGTGTTTCAACAAGAATCAGTCTGTTTGAAACTGAAAAGAAGATTGCTAAATTTGTCTATATTAAGCTGCTGTCTGGGCCGGGATCTGGAATTATTTGATGGTAATGCATTAATTTATTCTGTCAGCCAATGTATTTAGTACTTACATTGTGTCATCTTTTTCCATTATAAATTTCTACCTCAACCATGATAATGAGTTTGAAATGAAGACATCAAAATGAAGACGTAATTAGGTGGTTTTAAAATGGAACATGAAGTGTATCTGAATGTTTGGTCTAATTATTCTCCATCCTCCAATCTTGTATTTATTCAGAGACTCCATTTGGTCTGGACTCTCCCAATGCAATGCCACTGTGTTTGAGTTTCCACATATGCTTATCATTATTAAAGGCACCTCTCTCTGTTGTGTTGATCACGATTGGTTCAGATTGGTTATTGAGATGTACAGCATTGAACCAGACCCTTCGGTCCAACTTGTCCATGCCGACCAGATATCCCAACCCAATCTAGTCCCACCTGCCAGCACCCGGCCCATATCCCGCCAAACCCTTCCTATTCATATACCCATCCAAATTCCTCTCAAATGTTGCAATTGTATCAGCCTCCACCACAGCCTCTGGCAGCTCATTCCATACACGTACCACCCCCTGCGTGAAAAAGCTGCCCCTTAGGTCTCTTTTATATCTTTCCCCTCTCACCCTAAACCTATGCCCTCTAGTTCTGGACTCCCCCACTCCAGGGAAAAGACTTTGTCTATTTATCCTATCCATGCCCCTCATAATTTTGTAAACCTCTATAAGGTCACCCCTCAGCCTCCGACGCTCCAGGGGAAACAGCCCCAGCCTGTTCAGCCTCTCTCTGTAGCTCAAATCCTCCAGCCCTGGCAACATCCTTGTAAATCTTTTCTTAAC
>NC_057713.1:16784339-16821734 GCF_004010195.1 Chiloscyllium plagiosum
AGGAGATAGGACCCGTGGACACAGCCTTAGAATTAGAGGGGTTAAATTCAGAACGGAAATGCGGAGACATTTCTTCAGCCAGAGAGTGGTGGGCCTGTGGAATTCATTGCCCCAGAGTGCGTGGAGGCTGGGACGCTAAATGTCTTCAAGGCAGAAATTGATAAATTCTTGATGTCACAAGGAATTAAGGGCTACGGGGAGAATGCGGATAAGTGGAGTTGAAATGCTCATCAGCCATGATTGAATGGCGGAGTGGACGCGATGGGCCGAATGGCCTTACTTCCGCTCCTATGTCTTATGGTCTTATGGTCTTATTGTCTATGTCCTGCCTTGTCCTTACCACCCTTCTTAAACAGTGGCACCATGTTTGCCAACCTCCAGTCTTCCGGCACCTCACCTGTGACTATCGATGATACAAATATCTCAGCAAGAGGCCCAGCAATCAATTCCCTAGCTTCCCACAGAATTCTAGGATACACCTGATCAGATCCTGGGGATTTATCCACTTTTATGCGTTTCAAGACTGTAGAACTATATGCCAAAATATTTTTTTCATCGAAAAGTTATGGAGCAATTGACAAGTCGATTGGAAAGTCGACTGGATGAATGGACTGTACCCTGGATTGATCCAGCCACTTGACATACTAATTCAGTGTACTGCTAATACTTGAAGGTTATGGAAAGAGTAATATTTCATTTGTGCTTCCATCTGTGTTCAGTGTGTCACAGCTGTATCCAAATTACTTTAGCTTTTTGGTACCACTCTACAATGTTCCACCACACTTCGGACAGTTGAAATGAAGGCACGATGGCAAGTGTGAATGGAACAGACGGTACTGTGTGTGTGTATATATTATATATATAAAAATATATGTGTCGGTAATATGAATCCATGTTGGTGATCACATAAACCTTCCATGTGGAGATACAAATAATCCTTATTTTCTAACGTAGGACACAATAATGGTTCCTAAGTAACAAGTAGATGACTTGCTTAACTCAAAGAAAGTTCTGTAGGACTGTCTTAATAGTAAGACAAGATGGGACTCTACACGTTGGAATTCAGAAAAATGACAGGTGATCTCTTTAAAACATAAAGAGTTCTTAGGGAGTTTGACAGAGTAAATATCAAGAGGTTGTATCCTCTCAAGGAAGAGTCTAGGACCAGAGGGCATCATCTCCAAATAAAGGGGCATCAATTTAAGACTGAGATGAGGAGGACGTTTTTCTCTCAGAGTGTTATGAGTCTTTGGAACTCCTTACCACAGAGATTTTTGGGGGGGCAGAGTCCTTGTGTATATTTAAGGCTGAAATAGATGGATTCTCATAGGGAAATCAAGGAACGTGGGGAAAGAGCAGGAAAGTGAATGTGAGGAACATTGAATCATCTATTAAGTGGTGTGGCAGGTTCAAGAAGCCAAATGACCTAATCCTGTTCCTATTTCTTATGGTCTGATGGTCTGTTACCCTTTCATTTTGATGTTGCTGCTAAGTTCTAAAAGTACTGATGTATTTGACCATGATGAATAATGTAACGGTCATAGAACCACAGATTTACACAGAATAGAAACAGACCCCTTAGCGCAATTCGTACATGCCTAACAGATACCATAAACTGATTTACTCCTGTTTGCCAGCAATTGGGCCCATATCCCTCTCAACCCTTCCTATTCTTTCCCAGATGCTTTGTGATTGTACCCATCTCTAACACTCTCTCTGGCAGCTCCTTCAATATGCAACCTCTGTGCAAAAAATGTTGTCCCTCAGGAAGTTTTTAAAATTTTTCTCCTCTCACCTTAAACCTATGCCCCCTAGTTTTAGTTCCTCTACCCTCATCTTCTGGATATTTATAGGTGGGCAATAATTAGGATGACACTGGAAATACTCTTAGTTCTAACTTGGAAGGAGCCCATTGTCAACATTCAGGCCTGTTCAGAGTTTATCACCACTAGTTACACTGCACCAACTTTAATTGTAATGCAGAAATTCTTGTCACAGTCTGCCCTGTAAACTTCAACTTTCCTCGGGATTTTTATCACCAGCAGGAACATTGCTTGATTTGGAGAACTCGCTATGCTGCAGTGCACTGAGCACTGAAGGCTTGGTGCACATACCCATCCCTGTTGTTTTTGATAATCAAACATCCTGTCCAGTGCAGACTGAGCCAATACTTTCCAGGGCTGAATGGCCTACTCCTGTTTCTATGTTAAATATAAGTAAAGAATGAAGCCATCATTTGGCTGCCTCTTCCTCTCCCGCTCCACTCTGGTCAAACTAAGCATAGCTTTACAGGTACTTTATAGGTCCAAAGAGCAATAGGAACGTAAGCCACCTGATATAACACAGCCTTAACTTGACACTTCTTCACTTTCTCTACACCTCTTTCAACCCGAAACTCTTCGCCAATACCCTTGACATACCTTAAATCTTGACTGAAAATGGCAGAGTATTATTTAAGTGGAGATAAATTTGGAAATGTTGATGTACAATACAAGGAACCTGGGTGTGCTTGCACATCAGTCATTGAAATGGAATCTGCAGTCATTGAAATCAGATTAAAAGGAAAAGCATCACACCTTTCCAGCCACATTAACTTGATTTTCAAATCATATTACAGACTTGACAATATCGTAGTCATGATTTGGAGATGCCGATGTTGGACTGGGGAGGACAAAGTTCAAAATCACACAACACCAGGTTATAGTCCAACAGGTTTATTTGGAAGCACTAGCTTTCGGAGCGCTGCTCCTTCATCAGGTGTTGTGGAGTATAAGATCTTATAGATAAGTAATTTCCCATTTAAATGATACGGTTTGGTACTATCCGTGGTAGGTCTTGGAATGTATCACCCGCGGACACAGGGTGACACCTGTATAGCCTTTAAAGAAGTAAAGCATACTAAGTTGCTTCATAACAGCATAATCAGAAATAAAAACTTGACACTGATCCAAAACATTAGAAAGGTAGTTAAAAAACTTGTCCAAAGTGCCACGTTCTAATCAGGACTTGAAGGAGGAGAAAAGTTGAAGGAGGTGCTGCTTGAAACACGCATTCTTGACCAAACGTTTAGTCATGTGTCCTAATAGTTAGACTTGGCACCAAGTTTTGCTTTACTACATTTTTGTGATGCACATTAGAATGCTTTATGCTGAAGGTGCAATGTAAATGAATTGTGTTATTTGCAACATCCTCCAGCCCCCCACTCTCAGTCTTCTACCATTGATCAGAAACTCATCTATTTTATATTATATCATTGTTGATGCATATTGTCCATGACATCCATTTCCTAAATCCCAATGGCTAATGTTGTAGGTGGCTTCTCATTCCGTAAGCTACCGTTCATACAGAGTTAACTGTTCGCTATAGAGTGGCAGAATGAGCACTGAAAGCATCCTCAGCAACACTGAAAATGGGAAGGCTGACAGAAATCAAGCACTGTTCCTGTTTTGCATCACTGTCCAGTGACCAGGGATCAGCAAGTTTGGACTTGCTTATGAGCTCTCTACTGTGTTCTGACACCCACCCAACTGTGTCTGTAAGTTTAGCCAGCAGAAGTAAAGGCCAAGCTCTACTGACTCCTGGACTGATGTACTGGAAACACAAGTTCAAACTCAAACCCAGTAGCTCACTTGGATTCAATTAATCATGGTGTCAAGATATGACACTTCCCTGTAGAGGGAAGATGGGAGATGGGTTGTTTCCTGTGAAATGCAACAGCTCAGTGTGTAATAGTGCAGATACAGTGTTGAAAAACAATGAAGTAGCTCAGTTGCCATAAAATGCCATCTCATTTATCTGAATGGAGGAAATTTGTATTTATATGTGATTTGACCCCTAGCATTATGGTAGACTCTTAGCTGCCCTTTAGTCCAACAGGGAGAAAGTGAGGACTGCAGATGCTGGAGATCAGAGCTGAAAAATGTGTTGCTGGAAAAGCGCAGCAGGTTAGGCAGCATCCAAGGAGCAGGAGAATCGAAGAAAGGCTTATGCCCAAAACGTCGATTCTCCTATTCCTTGGATGCTGCCTGACCTGCTGCGCTTTTCCAGCAACACATTTTTCAGCTTTAGTCCAACAGGTTGTATTCAATGGACAACAAGGGATGATAAATAAGTGCTGGCCTTATCTCCTTGAGAATGAATATATATATTTTTAAAAACTGCCTGCATTCCTGTATTGCAGTACCAAAGAAATAAAATGGCTTTCAGGAATGGAGAGGGACAATTACAATGAGGGATAATTTATGGTAACAGGTTGCCTTGTGCATCATGCAGATTATACGTGGAAAGGCAGGGCCCGGGAGCACTCACGCTATTTTCTCAATGCCATTTGTATCTGTTTCTGTACATGGAAGCATGTGATAATAGATGGAAACGACATCATTATTCTCAGGGCACTTATACTAATGGACAGGTTGTCAGCATGCAGCAAAACAAAGCTTTAAGAGTGTTACTCTAAACAGGATGATATGCGCAAGTAGGAAGAAATACATGAAACTGGAGCTTTTCACTGTGCAGAACTTGGTAAGCGGTGAAATCAAAACAAGTCTTTGTGCTGGAGGTAATATCAAAGCAGGCTTGTATCTAGGAATCAGGCCTTTGTTGCTCATGGATACATGAAGTGAAACAAGTGTTTAAGCTATCAGCTCTTAAAGTAGTAGGAATCAACCTTAGCAGTTTAAAGGGAAGACCACTATTCAGAAATACAAGTTAGACAGATGCTGGAGATTAGAGTCAAGAATAGTGTGGCGCTGGAAAAGCACAGCAGGTCAGGCAGCATCCGAGGACCAGGAGAATCGATGTTTTGGGTAAAAGCCTGATGAAGGACTTTTGCCCGAAATGTCGACTCTCCTGCTGCTCAGATGCTGCCTGACCTTCTGTGCTTTTCCAGAAATACAAGCAACCCTATTGCTGCTTTTAAAAGAATTAACATCTTCTTTGGCATCCTCACCAAAGCCTTGTAGAATTTCCTTTAAAAAAAGGTTGTGCTGAGGATTATGTCCATTTTTCCCATTCAATGTGGCCCAAAATGATTGGGAAATTCCCATTTACCAATAACTAATTTTCTGGTTTCCAACTGCTAAAGGATTAACATGCACTGACCCAGAGCACGACTTTGTGTGGTGGCATAAAGTGAATATAGCGATTGCAGAAATTACAACAATCAGAGATGCTGAAAAGGCTCCTGAACTTGCACCAAGATTAAATCAATCCCCAGGCACTTTTGTTCTTTATAGTTTTAAAAATAACACCAAACTATTTAGGCTTTCTCAATGATGTTTGAGCCAATCTGAAAGGTCTAGTTCAACTGCCTCTGAAATGATCACAGCCAGTGAGATGGTAAGTGCCCGATAATTAACCTCAGAGTACAGAAAGGAGAACAAAAAGAGAATCACCCAAGGTTCTGCTCCTGATTTCTATCCAGTTTCCCTGCTGGAAGGTGTGGACAACAAGTGAGGATGGGATGTAGCTCACCTGTAAAGAATCTCAGTGAGAGGGTCAGAAAGCTATTGGGCTAATGTTCACACATGGAGAACAACGCTAACACTCACACCTGCACAGTGGTCACTAGAAGGAAGCAACGCAGAACTAGATGAGTCTGTGCCTTCAGTAAAGGAGGGCAGAAAACTGGATTTTTTTTTGTAAGTAATGCAGTTACCCTGTTTTTATTTTGTGAAGTGTGCCATTTTCAAAGTGGCATCAATGCCTTCTATGGCTACATACAGGCCAGAGTTAGACTTTGCATTTATACAACTCATGATTTGGGAATATCTGAAGTTTTGGTTTTGCAGCTAGCTGTGCACCTGTGAAATTGATAAACTGTAGTTTTATTTTAACATAATTTTTAGATCTGTGACAAAAATATATTTAAACTAAGCAGTAAACCTGATCAATTTCCCCAAATGTAACAGATGATATGAAACTCTGGCAATTTGAACATGCATGGACACTTGGTAGCAGCTTTAGTATTGGATTTATTGATTGCATCTCATTGCTGACCATGACAACTAAAAATAAGTCATAAATCAGTTGCAAGATTGCTAAGTAAAGGTAAAGTTGCGACAGTCCTTAGAGCTGCTCCCTCTTTGGAGAGAGAGAGAGAGACAAGTGGTGATTAATTAATCTGAAGGTCACCATGACTCAGGTGAGGGGAAAAGTTGAGAAGGTGGGACCTTCATCATAACCTCAGCCAGTGCAAACAGTGAACTTATGCTGTTGGTGTTACTCTGCATCACAAACTAACCATCCAGCCAACTCAGCTAACTGGCCTCAAAAACCTACCTTAAAGTCGCTACAATGATTTGACTAACATTTGAACAGTGATAGGCAAACCAGAACATTTGACCTGCCTGTAAGTTATATTTTCAATATATTATGAAAGAAATTATTCTTCAAATGACCCGGGATGTAACATAAAATTTACAGTTATGATGTCCTTTCAAAAGGATAATGAAACTTTATAAGAACAAGCAACTCAACTACCTGGGTAGTAGGAATTCTGCATAGATGGACTCTTCAGTGTATTTGTCTTCACAGTAAATGAAGATGGTGAGGACATGGCTAAGAGAAAATGAGAAAGAATGTATCAGTGATTAATACAGTTCAGGGACAGTTTCATTAAATGATGGAGGGTCTTATGAACTCACCTCTCCCATTCAGATTGTGGGTATCCATGAAGGAGAATGCCTCATCACAGTTAGTACCTTGCTCAGTAAAACTCTTGTCCATTGAATTGACCATCACAGTCATCTCCTGACGGGTGCTGCTCAGGGTATCCTTTCGCTTCTTTGCCAGTTTCCTTGAAAGCAAGGAAAGAAATAAAGCCCAGAGTTTACTCTTCAATGAAACATGGACACAACATTTGAATTCTATTGTTTCTTAAAATGAAGTTTTCTGAGTTACCAACTAATTCTAAAAGAGATTCCTTTACATTTGCTTAATGTCCAAATATATTACTCACACTGTTAAAATTCAGACCCCTACAAGAGCTGCACACTGAGGGTAACTCTGAGGAGCAACTTTAAAGCAAAAAGAGTTCAGGAACAAGGGAGTTAATGAACATACCCAATGAGTGTATGGGAGTCTTCCCTTCTAACATGATATAGCCTATTCATTCTGTAGCTTAGAGATTGGAGTAATGTTTTAACTTTCCAATGAACCGGTACCATAAGGAATTAGATACACAGAAACACAGAAAATAGATGCAGGATGAGGCCATTTGGCCCTTCGAGCCTGCACCACCAATCATTATGATCATGGCAGATCATGCAATGTCAGTATCCCATTCCCATGTTCCCCCCATACCACCTGATCCCTTTAGCTACAAGGGCCATGTCCAGCTCCCACTTGAATATATCTAATGAACTGGCCCCAACAGCTTCCTGCAGGAGAGAATTCCATAGGTTCACAACTCTCTGAATGAGGAAATTCTTCCTTATCTCAGTCCTGAATCAGTGACCCTTTATTATTAAACTGTAACCCCTAGTTCTGGATCTCCCCAACATCTGAAACATTCTTCCCACATCTAGCCTGTCCAGTCCCATCAGGAATTTATTTGTTTCTATAAGATTCCCTCCTCATTCTTCTAAATTCCAGTGAGTATAAGCCCAGTCAATCTATTCTTCTTCATATATCAGTACAGCCATCCCAGGAATCAGTCAGATGAATATTAGGGGCAGCATAGTGGCTCAGTTGTTAGCATTGCTGCCTCACAGCACCAGAGACATTGGTTTGATTCCAATCTTGGGTGACTGTCTGTGTGAAGTTTGCACATTCTCCCTGTGTCTGTGTGGGTTTCTGTTGGGTGCTCCGGTTTCCTCCCACAGTCCAAAGATGTGCAAGTTAGGTGGATTGGCCGTGCTAAATTGTTCAGGGATGCGTAGATTAGGTACATTAGCCACAGGAAATGCAGGGGAGGGGATGGCTTTGCGTGGGAGGATCAGGGAGGACTTGTTGGGCCGAAGGGCCTGTTTCCACACTATGGAGATTCTATGATGAACTGAATTACGTTGGAACAAGCAAAATTACCCTTGACAATGACAACTTCAGGTTTTGATTCACAGTGTCAGCTGGCAAGCTTGTTATTGAGCTCATTCTTACCTGATGACTTTCTCTGGTTCTACAAGTGACAGCTGCTCATTGCTATTTTGCTCAAGCCCATTCTCAGTATGTTACCTTTGACTGTGAATGTTGACCAGCTGTTAACTGGATTCATGCCTAATTCAGTCCTCGTCTGGATTCTGCACACTGCATTTCTGGAAGTGAGGTTTACACGTCGTAGTCAGAAGAAGGAACCAATGTTGTCCTTCCGAAGTGTCTCCTTCCTTAGTCTACATGCTTATAATCAAAATATTTTCTAAACAAGAATTCCAGTGCTACAGCAGGCAGCCATATTTATTTAAAACTTACTCATGGGATATGGGTGTCATTAGCTAGGCTAGCATTTATTGCCCATCACTAGTTGCCCAGAGGCCAGTCAAGAATCAGCCATAATGCTGTGGGTTTAGAGTCACATGTAGACCTGACAGGGAAGGATGACAAATTTCCTTCTCTGAAGAACACAATGCACCAAATGGGGTTTACAATGATCAACAGTGATTACATAAATAGCATTAGGATAGCATTAGCAAGTTTTGAGAAGATTTGTAGCTCAGATTGAGGTTCTGGATGTATGTTTGCTCACTGAGCTAGAAGGTTCATTTTCAGATGTTCCGTCACCGTACTAGGTAATACCATCAGTGAGCCTCCGGTGAAGCACTGGTGGTATTGCCAGCTTTTTATTTATGTGTTTAGGTTTCCTTTGATTTGTGATGTCATTTCCTATGGTGATGTCATTTCCTGTTCTTGGCATCATAGTAGCCCACAAACTCACCAACAAACTAAAACAGCAGCTAATAAACTTGAAAGACAACAAGCAAAACTAATGTCATTTACAAAATACCTTGCAAGAACTGTAACAAACACTACATTGGACAAATAGGCAGAAAATTAGCCACCAGGATACATGAACATCAACTAACCATAAAAAGACATGACCCATTCTCACTAGTATCTTTTCATACAGATGAGGAAGGACACCTTTGACTGGGGCAACACATCCACCCTCGGACAGCCAGAGACACGCATGAGAATTTCAAGAAGCATGGCACTCCAACCAGAACTGTATCAACAAACACACTGACTTGGATCCCATTTACCACCCCAGAGAAAAATAACAGGAAATGATGTCAACACAGGAAATGACGTCACCATAGGAAATGACGTCACCAACCCAAGGAACCCCAAACACATAACTAAAAAGCGGGCCATACCACCAGTGCTTCACCGGAGGCTCATTGATGATGTTATCAAGGATAGTCACGAAACATCTGAAAATGAACCTTATAGCTCAGCGAGCAAACGTACATCCATCACGCTAGCATTTTTTTAAAATTCCATTTTTTTTTGATTGAATAAAACATTCACCATCTGCTATGATGGTATTTGAACCAAAACATTATCCTGGGGATTTGGATTTCTAGCCCAGTGACATTATCATGATGTTCCTTGAATTCAATCTTCGGTCTATGAATGTCTGTGCTTGTATCAGAGTCACTATAATTCCAGTCAGTCACTGGAATTTGTGGCTGAAATGTAATTTCTCACTGCATTTGAACCTGTAGCTAATGGTGATGGAGTGATGAGTCAGGAGTGTGGGGAGGGTGGGGAAGACATTGGTGAGGGATCAGGATAGAAGACTGGGGGGCAGGAAGTGGGTTAAGGTCAAGGATAGCTTGTCCTCACAGAGGCCGATTGAAGCCTGCAAGCCCAAAAGAATAGGAGCAGAAGTAGGCCATTCAGCCCATTACGTCTGCTCCACCATTTAATGAGATCATAACTAATCTGATAATACTCATCTCCAATTTCCTGTCTTTGGCCCATAACCCTTACTGACTAAAATCTGTCTATCTCAGCCTTGAACATTCATAATGACTCAACCTCAACAGCTCTTGGTGATAAAGAATTTCACAGACTCACCACCCTCTGAGAGAAGAACTTTATCTTCATTTCTGCCTTAAATGTGTAGCAGTTTATTCTGAGATGAAGCCCTGAGCTCCTAGACTCTCCTACTGATTCTGAAACCCTTCTGGAACTGATTTGCTGCTGGTCCTCTGAATGTCCTGGAGCTCTTGAAGAAAGAGATGTTAACCTTGAAAGGCATGGGACCCGTAACGGAAGGCAGTTCTTCCAGGTCTCTGAAAAGGGTCATAATGTGGATGATCTGGTTTACTGGCTACTACATGGAGCCTCTTCATTAGCCATTGCTTTGAGCCCTGAATGTGTGGAATTCTGTTTTCTTGTATTAAGCTTGTTATTAATAACTCTATGCTGTTAGTGGCTATTCTAGGAGCATGGATGAAACCTTGCAAAATGAGCACTTGCTACTGTTCAGTGCCACATTTTGCATCCCAACACAAACCTTCATCTTCTCTCTGTCCCATCTGCCCTTGCTCGAAAAGATTTACATCTCTCTTTTACCCAGCTCTGACAAGAGGTCATTGACCTGAAATGTTAAGGGTGCCCTCTGAGTATTCACTGCATTTTCAGTCTTTCTTTTAGATTTCCAGCAGCCGCAGTATTCTGCTTTTCGATTAGTCCCTTTCATTTCTGTTGTCTGCCAAGGAATGTTGAGGAGTTTCTCCTCTGTTCTCCTTCCATTAATCTTCAAGCGAGGCAGTACTTTGTGATGGAGAAATTGATTGATCACCACTGGGATGAAAAATCACATCTTCTGGATGACGTGGTGGGAGTAATATCAGCATGAGGACTATGACAGTTCAAAGCAATGGTCCAGCATTACCTTCTCAGGATATATCAAGACCAGCTCCAAACATTGTCTTGCCCAACCCATGCCCACCTCCTGAGAACAACTAAAATAAGAACAAGCTGCCAATTCATTGACAAGAAGCATTGCCCTTTCTTTGAGAGTCTGAGGAAGGAACTTTACTGACAGATATTTTTTTAAATGTAATCTAGGCAAATTTCCAAGTCCTGGCTCCAATGACGTCTCAGATCTAAGCCTCTGCACAATATTGTCTTGGCAGGCAGCTAAATTAACAGGCCAAGGCATACAAGGCTATGAGCCAAGAATAGTTACAGAATCATCGAATCCCTACAGTGTGGAAGCAGGTGATTCGGCCCATCAAGTCACACACAACCTCTGAAGAACATCCTACCCGTCCCATCCTTGAAATCCTGCATTCCCCATGGCTAATGTACCTAACCTGCACATCCCTAGACACTATGGGTAATTTAGCCTGGCCAACCCACATAACCTGAACATCTTTAGACTGTGGGAGGAAACCAAAGCACCTGAAGGAAACCCCATACAGACACAGGGAGAATGTGCAAACTCCACACAGACAGTTACCCAAGGCTGGAATCGAACCTGGGTCCCTTGCGCTAGCCACTGTGCTGCCCATGTTGGTGTCTTGTGTCGGACTGGTGCAGAATTGATTGGCCACAGGGTCTTTTTCTGTGCTGTGGACCTCTATGACTCCTTCAGGAGCTGCATCCTGTCAATGAACAGTGGGTGGACGGCACTGCCAATGGGAGTGTCTGATCTGTCGTTGGCTAGGAAGACCAGGAGAAGAGCTGTATGTTGCTGATGGAGGACAGACCCCATGGGACTGGCTCTAGACTCGCAGAACCATCTAGGTGACTTCTGAATTTAACAAAAAGTTAAGATATGTCTGCAGGCTGCCAGTCCAATACAGTAAAGGATCAATCACTTCACAAGGCTCCGCCTGGACCATTTTCATAGCCCCCTCTGTATGACTGATCATACTCTGGCCTAAATGAATAGCTCGAGTGTCCTGTAGATTAATTCCACATTTAACACTTGCCTTATTGCGATTTCTGCCGTGATTTATAAGCTATCTACATTGCTTCAAGTATTTTTTTTTCTCGGTAATTCTATGAAGAATTTTGTCTAAGATGCATTCTGCAACAGAAAATCCATTACTGTTTTTCTCCAGTGCTTTTGTACATCAAAGCAACCTTCTGATTTGGAAGCAAAAGTCATTTTCAATCACTTACTACTCAAAAACAAAAATTGCTGACTGACAAAGCCAGTCTTTACATTTCTCCTTAAGGCTAAGCCTCAACGCACATTCTGAAGCAAATTAGTTCCACTGCAATTGAGTGGTACAGGTAATATTTTGTCATATTCTAATACTAAGTGATGTGGGAGGACATTTGAATAAGTAACAGTGTCTATCCTGCAAGATTCATTTAAAGCCTGCATTTTCTCATAGCTGTTTGTGCTGGAATGGTTTTGAGTGGCCAGAATATGTAATGTTTGCTGATCAAAGGCAATTCTGCTGGTTATTGTATTAGAACAAAGCTTTCTCATACATGGTTCAAATTTTCATGTATGTAGTAGCTTTTATCAACCAGGACTGATGTTTCCTATATTTAAAACACTTATTCACAAGTTACATGATATAGGATATAAGGATGCAGATACATCGCTAAGCACACAAATGCCTGTTAAGGATTCTTGCACATTTACACAGAAGGCAAGTCTTAATGGGAGATGTGCTCTCTGCCCCACCCTCACCACTGCCTGAGAGATCAGATCAGGTCAGGTCAGGGTGGGGAAAGGCAGCCTCATGGGTGGCTGGAAACCTAGGGGGAGGAGTGTGTGCTGCTGATGTAGGAGGGACACCATGGGATTCTCTCTAGACCACACAATCATCTGGAGACTTGTGCATGTTTAAAAAGAAATTAATATGCACCTACAGCTGTCAGTCCCTCACCTTTGAAGATCAAGACTCAAGGTGGGGCTCCACAGTGTCCCTTTTTGCACGTGGCTCAATTAACAGGCCAAAGTATACAAGGCTTCAGGCCAAGGGCTGGGAAATGGGATGAGAATAGTTACATGTTTGTTTTTGACCTTTGCAGTCATAGAGTCATAGAGATGTACAGCACAGAAACAGATCCTTCGGTCCAACCCGTCCATGCCGACCAGATATCCCAACCCAATCTAGTCCCACCTGCCAGCACCCGGCCCATATCCCTCCAAACCCTTCCTATTCATATACCCATCCAATGGGCTAAAGGGCTCTTTTCAGTGTTGTAGATCTCTACAACCTTTCACACTCACCAACCACATTCACACCTATTAACAACCAACACATGTATATGTATCCTGCAATCCTGAAATCCTGCAATCTTCTGTTGAGTCACCAAACGATTGCTGAAAATGGGAATGATGGTGAGAATTCTGAAATCAGGGTCCAGCTGCCCCTTTAAAACTGCTTCAGGTTGGTTCAAACTAGCAAAATTCAATGTCTAATGTTGTATTGACATTTAACATCCCTGACCGTCAGAGATGCATGACGCTGTGGCTATCAGCTTGAACAATTGTCAATCCTTTCCCTCTTTAAACCTACAGCTGTATCACTCTCCCATATTGCAATAGCGAGTAGACTTCCATAGCACTTCAACAGCATTGTGTGTGAAGTGCTAAATGCATGGAAGGCTTTATCTTTCTTAAGCTACAGTTTCTCTGATCTTTCTCATCAACCACAGTCATATTGCTCTTTCCATATCTCCTTGACCCCTTCACATCTACTTGCTCGTTTCTTACCTCCCTGCTCATAGCTAATTTCACATCTCCTCGCCCCTTTCATATTGCCTTGATCATTGCTCATTTCATATCTTTTCACTCATTTCATATGTCCTTCCCCATTTCTTCCACTTTCAAAATAAACCATTCAGACCATTCCTTAAGTTTTTCCACTTCCCTGCACCATCTCTGTGGTGAAGTGATCACACCATTTCTTGCTTCTGCTCTACTTTCGGGCATTTCAATCCTGTGGGAGCTCTTATTTTCTTCAGTCATCCCGTTCTCCTGCATTTCCAGCTTTTGAAGTGAAAGTTAGATCTCAGCAAAACATTAATTGATCCATTTAGTTACCATCTGCTCTTTTCAAAGACAGGAATGCCATGGAACCTTAATCCTTCAAAGACACCACAATAAAAACAGAGATAACACTATTGCAACAGTATACATGGAATATTCATTGTCTACAGTACTCATTTTTTTGCCTGTGAAAATGATGACAATTATGAATGACTCCTCATAACCAGTATGGCATTGCAACTCTAAGGCTCATTTATTCATTTAAGTGGCATTGACATTCAATATGGTACGTAATTTCTGTTGTCTGAAACTGCCAGCTAATGCAAAAAAGCAACAGGAAGCTAATAGTTTCACTGATGTATAATTTATACTTAAGAAAACTTTTTTTTAACTATGTTGGATCATGCTGCCTTTAATGTACGTTACACCACCCAGGGAGGCAATATTCATATTTACCTCTTTTAGTTAAATGCAGAATTAATATTTTGGGTCCACTGCAAAGGTATGGAATTTTGATACGCACAATTATTTAATTCCTTGTAATAGCAAACAATTATGTAAGACATCTTCAGAATGTCTTGATGCATGAGAATCTTATGTGGTGTAATTTAGATTTTTAGTTTAATGCAGCAAACTAATTTTCTATGTTAAGTTAATGATCTGGAAAACATCTTTCCAGCTCCTCAGTGGGCACAAACAGAGTACCAGCACTCAAAACAAGCTTCTGTGTATAAATTACCAGGCTGACAAACCACAAAGCTAACTCAGACTCTTTGGAGTTTATTCATCATTTTATTCCCCAACTCCACAGAGGCCAATATCCCCTTACCAAGTCACCCTTTATATACATGTGGAGAGCCCTTGATACTGACTCAACTCCCTCAGAACCAGCTCTCAGAACGAACAGGATGTCTGACACTCCTGTATATATCTGTCAGCCAGGGCTCCCTGATTGAACCAGATTAGCAGCCTCAATCAGGAAACTCATATTCTATGAGGTCCACCTGGCTGACCTTGTTACAACTACTAACTCCCTTCCACTCTGAGTCTGAGGACATATGCTGGATCTTTTTTTTGTAGTTCCTCCTGGGGCATTTTAGCACTGGGTCAACTTCCTTCATCTCTGCTTCTGATACGGGCAGCTTGCAATGCACAGTAGCTCACCCCGTGAGCCCTGAGCATCTCAGAAGAAATTCATTCTCTTCTTCAGGTGGGCAAGGGCGTTGAGACAGCAACATCCACCGTGTCCGTCTCAGTATCTGAGGTATCTTCAACGCTTGACGGAGACGGAGAGCCCCTGGTTTTTGGAACAGTCAGAAAGGCTGTCGAGGAGCCTAGCATGTTTTGCTTCTGCACCGTTTGCAAGTTTGTAGCTTTCATATGGTCCACGTGCTTGTTCAGGATGGTCGCACCTACCCAAGGTCACTGGACCTGACCTTGCATCGAACATGCCTCTTACCATCGCAGGGCCAATTCCCATGGTTCCGACATTAAACTTCATCCCCTAAAGTAAACTGTCTCTCTCGTTTACCAGTATTGTCAGCTGGGACCAGAAGTATATCCAGAGGGTTTAAAACCATTACTTGTCTTCCAGTGGTGGTACCACTGGTGGTGTATCTGCCAAATTACTTTCTGGTCTCAGGGATAATTTGAACCACCTCAGTAGACCAGTAAGGTAACATGTTCCAATTGCCTACAAGATCCTGAAGGGGAAAGGAGGAGGAGACTTGCAGTCAACATGCCCATAAGCAGAGCAGAGGGTATTTGCCAGATGTCGTTGTACAGTAGGGACGAGAAAGAAACTGAGGCCAGGACTTCAGATGGAAGGATGTATGTGGACTGGACTGGAAGTGGACTGGGGGACAAGATTCTGAGAGGTCTTGGGACAGGCAGAGTGGGGGTATGTAGGGTACAGGGCTGTAAATGTTTACCAATGTGAGGATAGTTGGTCAGTGGATCCCACTGTTGATGTCCAGCTAACCTCAAGTCACGTCCTTGCTCAGAACAGGCATATCCAGGAGCTCCTGCAATATTCCGGGGTGAAAGAGAAATTCAGAATCTCTGACCTAGAAGAGGGTAGGAGGTGAGGTTGGAAGGTACGTTACGTTAGAGAGGGAGGCAACAGGTTGTTGGGAAGGGGCGCAGCGAACAGGGGAGCCCAGAACGAATAGGTTTGCTGGCCTTAACTGATTGCTAATAAAGTTACAGTGGGAACAGGCAAAGGAGAGGGGGAGACATTTGTACTTGAACAAAGTGACCTTGGAGTGCAAGTTCATAGTTCCTTGAAAGTGGAGTCGCAGGTAGGTAGGATAGTGAAGAAGGCGTTTGGTATGCTTTCTTTTATTGGTCAGAGTATTGAGTACAGGAGTTGGGAGGTCATGTTGCGGCTGTACACGAGATTGTTAGGCCACTGTTGGAATATTACATGCAGTTCTGGTCTCCCTCCTTTCAGAAGGATGTTGTGAAACTTGAAAAGGTTCAGAAAAGATTTACAAGAATGTTGCCAGGATTGGACGATTTGAGCCAAAGGGAGAGGCTGAACAGGCTGGGGCTGTTTTCCCTGAGGCTGAGGGATGACCTTATAGAGGTTTATAAAATCATGAGGTGCATGGACAGGATAAATAGACAAAGTCTTTTCCCTGGGGTGGGGGAATCCAGAACGAGAGGGCATAGGTTTATGGTGAGAGGGGAAAGATATAAAAGAGACCTAAGGAGCAACATTTTCACGCAGAGGGTGATACGTGTATGGAATGAGCTGCCAGAGGGTGTGGTGGAGGCTGGTACAATTGGAACATTTAAAAGGCATCTGGATGGGTATATGAACAGGAAGGGTTTGGAGGGATATGGGCCAGGTGCTGGCAGGAGGGACTAGATTGGGTTGGGATATCTGGTCAGCATGGACGGGTTGGACGTAGGGTCTGTTTTCCTTGCTGTACATCTCTATGACTCTATCACTCTGTGGGAGGATGTGAGGCAGCATTGAACTGAAAATAAAGATATCAGACAACTAAACAGTTGCACGTGTCTTGGCTTTAAATAGGCAATAAAGCAAATGAGGGAGTGTGGGGGAGCAGCTGGAGTGTGTATCCTGTGGGAGTGGCCAGATTTAGAAACTCAGGGTGGCCTTTCTAGAGGGCAGTAGGGTAAAACCAGTACTGAATTACTGGGGCAAACTGGTCAGAGAAATCACGGCAGCTGGAACATTTCAGAAATGCCCAACAAAGCGAGGGCAGCAGAGGATAGCCCAGTCTGGGTGAAATTCCTTTGGAAGTTTAATGGTGCAGGGTGGTCATCGCCACCTACAGTAGGTTATGGACAGAGTAGAGGCTTCAGTTGATTGGGATAGACTTCTTAGGTTTTAGTGTGTCAAAGATCAATACAAGTAAATGGGTAGATAGAAAGTGGTTGAACGGGCAGCCAGACAAGTATTTCTCTAATTCTGATCTTAATTAGTCTCAAATTCAGGAGGTGGGGGGGAGGGGGAATTGATTCCTTGGAATTAAGCAAGAGTGACACAATCTGACTCATCTGATTCCTGCACCTTTTTCTCTGTCTTTGCTGATTCCTGCGTTGATATAAAATAGAGTGAGGAACAGAGATGGTGCTTGCCAGCTTGCAGCCTTAAATCACAAATTTCGACTGGTTTGTTGATGAGAAAGCAATTTGAAGAATCACAATCAGTCCTTCTCCAAGGTCAATCCTAATGTTGCATGTTCACAAAGCAAAACAGAGCGCAGTATTGGCTGTAGCCTGTTATTTAAAAAGCAGCTCTATCCACACACAAAAAACAAGATCCTCACAAAGGACACAAGCACTTCTGAAATGATTGTGATCTTTGAAAGAACACCATTGATGAACATGGAGCAAGACAACTGAGGAGGTTTCGCATGCTGGGGAAACTGGATTGTTAAACACAGCGCTGGGGTGAAACCAGATATCAAAATGCCTGGTCATATAAGCATGCAGCGTAATTGGTTTAACCTCACCGATCTTTGTGAACAGAAAGCTTCTCTGGCTATGTATGAAATGAAAACACATTAGCTCCACAACAATCGAATCTGCTCACTCTGTGGTGAGAAGATGTGGATAGACTCCACAGGCTGGGGGTTCTAAGGACAGCGGGATTTGAATATCTTCAGAAGAGAGCAGATGGTACGGAAAATGATTTTTTGTTATCAGCTGAGCACTCTCAGCTCCCAGCCTGTATTATTTGGGTTTGTAAATGTCATGCTTATTACAGTGTGGGGAATGGGACACTTAACATTTCCACGTTCAGTCCACCCTATCACCAACCACAGAGCTGGTTGATAAAATGCAAAGCAGCCTTTAGTCTAGCCCAGTGACATGCCTCTGTCCTAACCTCAAAAGAATCATTCGGGCAGGTTTTCCATTTCATCCATGAACCATGCTGGATTATGTCTGATCAAAAGTGATCTTTAATCAAAATTAGCTGAAGGTTCGTCAATTTTTAAAAATGCATTTCCTCACAAGGTGTGGGCATCGCAGGCTGAGCCAACATTTATTGCCCCTCCCAAGTTGCCCTTGAGAAGGTGGGGGTGAGCTGTCTTCTTGTACCACTGCAGTCCATGTGCTGCCGATGGACCCACAATGTCATTAGGCAGGGCCTTCTAGGATTTATTTTTAGATTAGATTCCCTACAGTGTGGAAACAGGCCCTTCGGCCCAACAAGTCCACACCGAACCTCCAAAGAGCAACCCACCCAGACCCATTCCCCTGATTAATGCACTTAACACTATGGGCAATTTAGCTTGGCCAATTCACCTGACCTGCACATCTTTGGACTGTGGGAGGAAACCGGAGCACCCGGAGGAAACCCACACAGACACGGGGAGAATGTGCAATCCACACAGACAGTTGCTCGAGGTGGGAATTGACCCTGGGTCCCTGGCGCTGTGAGGCAGCAGTGCTAACCACTGAGCCACCATGCTGCCCCATGAAAGGTCCTGTCCAAGGAAATTAGTAAGTTTCTGCAGTGCATCTTGTAAATATTGCACATTGCTGCTTCTGAGTGTCATTGGTGTCGGGTGTGTGCAGATGTGGTGCTAAACATTTGTCTTGAATGATGTCAAGCGTCTTCAGTGTTGTTAAAATTGCACTCTTCTGGGCAAGTGGGGAGTACTGTTCCTGACCATGCCAAATGGTCTCACACTGTGCTGCAAAATCTGCCGTTTGTAAATAAACACACTGTTGCAAACTCATGCACTGTTTCAGCCTGGTGCAAATTCTGGCAATGATATGCTCCCTGTCGAAGAGTGTGGTCCTGGAAAAGCACAGCCAGTCATGCAGCATCCAAGGATCAGATATATCCACTCCACCCTCCTCTCTGACCTATCACCTTCGCTTCATCTTCATCTACCTATTGCATTCCCAGTTACCTTCCCCCCCCCATCCCCAACTCCCTCCCATTTATCTCTCAGCCCCATTCAGCTGTAAGCCTTATTCTTGATGAAGAGCTTATGTCGAAACGTTGATTCTCCTGCTCCTCGGATGCTGCCTGCTTTTCCAGCACCACACTCTTCAACTCTGATCTCCAGCATCTGGAGTCCTCACTTTCTCCTAATGATATGCTCCCTGTCAAGCATAACATTACAGTATGTCTTCAACATGAGTCAACATCGAATTGATTTTGAGTTCTTGTTCCTTTGCTAGGATATGTTCATGAACAAAGCAAACAGAGTAAGAAACAAATTGGCCAGTGGAGGATATCTCCTTAAGCTAATTAGTACAGACTGTACAATATATTAGAAGTTTGCCAGACAACACCCTCCAACCACTGATTAACCTCAACTACTGGGGTAATTGTCCCTAAATAGCATAGAATTAGCAAGATTAACCTCTCCCAAAATTCCAGGCAAATAAAACAACTGTCCTTCCCCCAATGCTCCACCATTCTAATGTAAGAGGTATTTCTTGGTACCAACTAAATTTGTCATTTGATCACCGAAATCTACTGAAATTTGCAACCACTAATCGAATCTGAGATGAAAGGAACTTTGCAATTTTCACTGAACGACATCAAAAAGGTAACCTTTGTACAAAACAAGGTCACAGATTGTACATTGCAAAATGTTCTTCATGGGCTTAAAGTAAGCCAAGTATAGCTGTTTGTTCGTCTCTACATTCTGGTGCAATTTATATCAATTTTGTATTTTGGAACGTTCAAAATGTTTCTTTACAGAAGGCACGATAAATATTCATTGCACCACAAGACTTCATCTCCTGGAACATCACTTGATGTGCTGAGGATAAGACATATTCAATACTCCCTTCATCCCAACATTTTGATTATACTGCTGTAAAACTTGAAACAGGTTAATTGCACTTCATCAGTTGTCTACCATCACTATATATTTGACTTCAGGGATTAGACTTGTGATAAGAACATTCAAGGTTCAGCCAATGGTATGTGAGTTGGCTTTAGTCAGACTGATGGTCAAGTTTGGTCCAGCATCCGGTGCCATGAGGGAATGGGGAATCAGTGAGGACCTTAATTCTGATCCCTGTCCATTTACCGAGTGTAGACATTGGTTAAAACTAATATCATGCGCATCCCTCATCTTCGCTTTGTTCAAACAGTTTTCAGATTAGAAGCATTTACCTTTAAGAAAAAGATCCAAAAATTGTGGTGTACCAGCAAGCATTGAATGCCACTGATGCCATTGCCCTGTTAAGTGTCTTAACATCAAGCCCATGCCCATCACCTCATGCACACCAACATATACACACACACACATATAGACACTCACCGATGTAAAAATAGTCTTGATTTCAAAGTGAGTCACATTTAATATGGAAGCAACACTTTCAAATTGAATATTTAATTTAGAAAACTTCACCTTAGTTGAAAAATGACATATTGGAGTGTATTGCTACTGCCTGCAAATGATAAATTATTCAGATAACCCAAACATGCAAATTAACAGAGAATAAGAGAAGACTACTTCAACCCCCCCCCCCCTCCCAGACCTGCCCTGTCATTCCAAAGATCAGGGCTTGTCTGATTACTCTATATTCCTACCTATGTTTGTTAATCTGCCATCACACCTGTTCGTCAATAATCTATCTAATTCTGCCTTAAAACAAAACAAAGATTCTGTTTCCACCAGCTTTTGAGGAAAAGAGTTCAAACGACTCACAAACATCTCTCAGGAAGAAAATCTCCTTATCTAGTTTTAAGTAGTTGACACCTTATTTGGAAATAGTGCTAGATTTTCCCACAAGGAAGCAATGTGACTGGTGACTTCAATCAAGCCAATCTAAGGAAGGTGTTGCCCAAGTACCATCAGAACATTACCTGCTCCATCAGGGGCCCAAACATATTAGACCCCTGCTACACCACTGTGAAGGATGCCTATTGCTCCACCCTCCACCCTATTGTGGTCATTTTGGGAATTCTGACCACAATGTCGTGCTTCCTCTCCCGGCTTAGAGGCAAAAGCTCAAGCAGGAGAGCCCCTTGTGAATACAGGTCCAGTGACGGTCGAAGGATCAACTCTGGTGCTGTCTGGAATCGGCTGATTGGGCCATGTTCAAACAATCCGCACGTACCTTGGATGAGTACACCACCACCGACACTGACTTTATCAGCAAGTGTGTGGAGGACTGCATACCGAGGAAGTCAATCCGGGTGTTCCCCAGCAGGAAACCCTGGATGATTCAGGACATACAGAACCTGCCAAAAACCAGGCGTGAAGCCTTCAGATTAGGAAACCCACTTAAATATAAGGAATCCAAGTATGACCTTCGCAGAGCCATTAAGACAGCAGAGGACCAATACCGATCCAAACTAGAGACCCAGACAGACACCTGGCGACTATGGCAAGGACTGAGTGACATCATAGGTTCTAAAAAGAGACAGTGCAAGATAGCAGACAATAACATTTTCCTCAGCGCTTTCTATGCTTGTTTTGAGCAGAATTTCGGCAGAGAGGTAACATCTATTCTGACATGTCCTGACGAACCTATCCCAATAGTCACTGCATCTGAGGTCAAATCAGTTTTCCTTTGTGTGAATCCAAGCAAAGCAATAGGACCAGACAGAATACCCGACCATGCACTCAGAGCATGTGCAGATCAAGTGGCAGAGGTCTTCTCAGACATCTTCAACCTCTCCCTGCAGCAGGCCCCTGTCCCTGCCTGTTTCAAGAGGGCCAACATCATCCCTGTGCCTAAGAAGGCTCATGCAGCATATCTCAATGACCACCGCCCGGTGGTCCTAACATCGGTGGTTATGAATTGCTTTCAAAGGCTGGTCATGGCATTAATCTATGCCAGCCTCCCCACTACTATTGACCCACTCCAATTTGCCTATTGGACCAACCGATCCACGTCAGATGCCATATCACTTGCCCTTCATTCCTCCCTAGAACATTTTGACACCAAGAACAGCTATATAAGAATCCGACTCATTGATTACAGTTCAGCCTTCAACACTATTATCCCCTCAAGACTGATCACTAAACTTAGTGATCTCGGACTAAGCCCCACTCTCTGCAACCGGATCTTCAGTTTCCTGACCCACAGGCCACAATCAGTGAAGACTGGGGACAATATTTTATCCTCACTAACACACAAAACTGGAGCCCCCCAGGGGTGCGTACTCAGCCCCCTACTGTACTCACTGTATACCCATGACTGCGTCGCCAAATACCTGACTAATGCCATTTACAAGTTCGCTGATTACATCACCGTAGTCGGCCAAATCTCAGATGGCAAAGAAACAGACTACAGACGGGAGGTGAAAGATCTGGAAAAATGGTGCACTAAGAACAACCTAGCTCTCAATGCCAGCAAAACCAAGGAACTCGTTATTGACTTTTGGCAGGATGTTACTCATGCCCCCCTACACATTAACAGCACAGAGGTGGAATGAGTGGAGAGTGTCAAGGTCCTGGGAGTGGTCATCCACAAGAAGCTTTCTCGGACTCTTCATGTGAACGCACTGGTTACAAAGGCCCAACAACATCTCTTCTTCCTCAGGCAGCTGAGGAAATTTGGCATGACGGCAAATACCCTTGCCAACATTTATAGGTGCACCAGACAGAGCATTCTGTCTGGATGTATCACTACCTGGTATGGCAACTGTACCATTCAAGATCAGAGACGGTTACAGAGTGGTGAACTCGGCCCGGACAATCACAAAGGCCAACCTCCCATCTATAGAATCCATCTACCAGGCCCACTGTCAAGGAAAAGCCACAAGCATTCTCAAAGATCCATCCCACCATGGCAATGTTTTTCTACAACCTCTACCATCATGGAGAAGGTACAGAAGCCTGGACACATGCACCAGCCAGTTTCACAACAGTTTCTACCCTACTGTTGTTAGAATACTGAATGGACTCACAAACTCTTAACATTCACCTGTACCTGTGTTTTTGCTTTTGCTGCTGTTTACCTATTATTTACTATCTATGCTACTTAACTCTGTGATCTGCCTGTATTGCTCACAAGACAACACTTTTCACTGTGCCTCTGTACACGTGACAATAAATTCAATTCAATTCATCTTTCCACACCCACTTTGTCAAGACCCCTGAGGATCAGAGATCGATCAAGTCACCTCTTACTCTTCTGAACTCTAACGGATACAAGTCTAGCTTTTTTGTTGCCCATCCTTAATTACACAGAGGACAGTTAAGAGTCAACCACATTGTTGTGGTTTTGGAGTCACATGTAGGCCTGAGCACTAGCATCTGGTAAGGATGCCAGATTTCCCAGTGAAGTAAATGGGATTTAAAAACCATCAACATTGCTATTTATTTCAGATTTATTTTTAATATACAGAATTCAAAATACACCACACCTACTGTTTCTCCCTCATCTATTCTACTAGTTAGGTCCTCAAAAAACTTCAATATGTTTGTCAAACATGATTTCAGTTTGACATGACACGGCTACCTACATGCACAGAAGAGGCTAGTGTCCTTGCTGGTCATTATTCACCTGCCCTCAACCCATTGCAATTATTCACATGTCCCATTGTTTCCATGATGTCTTAGAACCTCAGACCAAGCTACTAGTTAGGTCCTCAAAAAACTTCAGTATGTTTGTCAAACATGATTTCAGTTTCATAAATCCATGTTGACTTTTGTGAGTGTCCTGTTAGCACTTCTGTTATATTAGGCTCCATATTTTCCCTATGCTCATGTTAGGCTAACTGGTCTGTAATTCCCCATTTTCTCCTTCTCTCCTTTTTACTAAAGCAATGCCAGCAGATTGAAGGGTCCTGAAGAAAGGTTACAACCAAAACGTTGACATCTCCACCTCCTGTTGCTGGCTGGCTTGCTGTGTTCCTCCAGCTTCCTGCTTGTCTACTCCAGTCTGCTGCGAATCCTCTTACAAGGATGCCTTCCTTGAAGAAGCTCTCTTCCTCCTTTCCTGAAGAAGGGCTTATGCCCAAAACGTCGATTCTCCTGTTCCCTGGATGCTGCCTGATCTGCTGTGCTTTTCCAGCAACACATTTTCAGCTCTGATCTCCAGCATCTCCTCACTTTCTCCTCAGAAAATTGACAATCAATACTTCTACAATTTCTATGGCCAATCTCCTTTAATAATCTGGGGTGACGATTATCAGGCTCTGGGGATTTATTAGGTTTCAGACCCACTAGTTTGTCCAGCACTTTTTTTTACAAAGAGTAATTTCCATCAGTTCTTCTTTCCCAAAAGATCTTAGGTTCCTTTGCACTTCTGAGAAGTGTCTTCTTCTGTGAAAATAGAGCAAAAGCAATTTTTAATTGCTCTGACATTTCCTTATTCTCTGTTGTCAATTTTCCTGTTTCAGACTGTAAGGAGCTGACATTTGTCTTCTAGTGTCCCGCAAACTGTAATCTCTGATGTAACATAGCAGCCAATTTGCACGCAGCCAGCCCCCGACAAGGCAATAAGATGAAAAGGCAAGGTCACCTTTCTCCATAGGTGTTGTTTAAGAGATAAATTGTGCCTAGGGGGACACAGAGAACTCTCCTGCATTTCTGGGATGCTTTACGTCCAATTTAGGAGGCACACGTGACATCTCATCTGAAAGATGGCACCTCCAATTATACACCATCCCTTTGGTATTGCGCTGAATTATTAGCATGGATAACATGCTCAGATCTTTTGAGTATGACCCAAGGAAGTTAATTAAACCTAGTGCCTGGGACATTTCAACAGATTCAACAGAACTTACTCCCTGACAAAGGATTGAATAGACTAATGTTCCTTACTTTTAGAAGAATGAAATGTGATCTTACTGAAACATATAAGGGACTTGGTTCAGTAAATGGTGATGTGTTTTTGTCTCCTTCCCTTTTTGAATAAAGGTGTTTCAATCCTTTTCTAATTCTTCAACACTTTTCCAGAGTCTAAGAATTCTCACTATTAATGCATCCTCTATCTTTATAGCTATTTGCTTTAGTATCCGAAGATGCAACCCTCAAAGTTCATTTTTTTCCTTTGTCGTATTTTCCTGATTTTTAAGGCTTTCCTAATCTTCTGGCTTGCCTTAATTTTGGCACATTGTATTTTTATTTTTCTTTCAACTTAGTGACTATACTTATGCTCCCTGATTAAGCATAGTTGGTTTATTCCTTTTTTGTCACTGGGATATATCTTTGCTCTGAGTTATCAATTATTTAAATATCCGCCATTGTTCCTCAACCATTTTTGCTGCTGAACTCCTTTACCAATTCACTCCAGCTAACTCTGCCCTCATTCCTTTGTGATTACTCTTCTTTAAGTTTAGTATAGTTGTTTCTGACCCAATTTCTCACTCTCACACTTAATACTAAATTCCAGCATGTTATGATCACTGATTTCAAAGGGATCTTTTACTTGGAGATCACTTATTAAACTTCCCTCTTCACAAATTGCTTGTTGACCAGCTCTTTCTAACCTGGCAACATCTACCAATACAGAAAGACAAGGACAGTGGGTGCATATGAATAGCATAAAGTTAAAAATCACACAACACCAGGTTATAGTCCAGCAGGTTTATTTGGAAGCAGATTTATTTCCAAATAAACATGTTGGTCTAAAACCTGGTGTTGTGTGATTTTTAACTTTGCACACCCCAGTCCAACACTAGCGTCTCCAAATCATGTGAATAGTATCACCTGCAAATGTCTCTCCAAGTTACATACCCTCTTGACTTGTAACTGTATCACTGGGTCAAAATCCTACAACTGCCTCCCTAACAGCACTGCAGGTATACTGTACTAACACCCCAAAGCCTACAGTTAAAAATGGGCAATAAATGTTGATCTATCCATTGATGACCACATCCCATAAGAGAATAAGAAATGTCTCACTTTAGTTCTTCTTATGCCACACTGAGGTCAAGTATACGTCAGAACACACAGCAAAGCATCAAATATATTCTATAGAACGTGCTCATGTTACTTGGGAAGAGTAACCCTAACGTATATTTGTGGCAGCATCTGAACTAATGAGCTATTGCTTCTCAGTCTGCTGTTTGGTTTAACCCCCAAGTACAATACCTCAACTAGCTTCATGTATGAGTAATTTGCACATTGGTGTTGCAGATTGATGTTCTGCAGTGACAGTTGTTTCATTAATTCTGGGAACTCTTAGTACATGTCAGAGTAAAATAGTGCAAGCATGAAAAATGTGCCACTTTGTGTTCTGAAAAAGAAACATCAGAATTGCAGCCTCTCCTGCCTTTTTGTTTCCAAAACCTTAACCCCTGTGGTGCGATAACTCATTGCTTCACCTGACTCCTTCATAGGACTCCATTTGTCACTGTCAATTCCAATCTGTTTCAGTTGTGTTAGGTTTAAGGCTGGGAGGAGGAATCCTCTCCCCTGTGAAGTGCAGACTAAGTGAAAGATAAACAATCTTGCTTTATAATACATCAGACCTCAGCCTCTTGGTCCCTACTGGGGTTATAGCAGGCACAATTCCATGAATATAATAAACTTTGCCATCTTATAATCTATTCAGAAAAAAAACTTTATTGTTTAGCTCATGAAGGACCTTGCATAATGAAGTGATTTTCCCTGATTTTCCACTTCGTGCATCAGGGGTTATGTATCCTAAAAAATCAATTGGAAAGAGGGACTTATCATTCAGTCAGCCCCTCATTTTTCCTGCCAATTGCCTTAACGAGTCAGAAATTAGAAGAACCATTATGGTACTTTCTTTCCCACCACATTTCCGGAACTCACTGCACTCTGACAATTTTAATTCCTTCTGCAGGTTACAGGAATATACTTCACCAAAAAGATAAGTGTTTGGACCTTCTTTTAATGCTGCCAGCACCACTGATCAAAACAGCAGATTTAATGGGATGAGGCCAGAGCAAAGTATCGGTCGACTCAGGAGGGATTTCCTTATTCCACTCCTGGCAAGTATACCCCTGCCAGCAATAAAAAGAAACTAAAGAAAAATTTGTATCAATAGTACCTTTCCATAGAATCCCTACAGTGTGGAAATAGGACATTCAGTCCAACAAGTACACACTAATCCTCCGAAGAGCATCCCACCGCTAACACGCTTAACCTGCACATCCCTGAACACTATGGGAAATTAGCATGGCCAGTCCACCTAACCTGCACATCTTTGGACTGTGGAAGGAAACTAGAGCACCTGGAGGAAACCCACACAGACATGGAGAGGATGTGCAAACTCCACACAGGCAGTCGCCTGAAGCTAGACTTGAACCCAGGTCCCTGGCGCTGTGAGGTAACAGTGCCAACCACTGAGCCACTGTGCCTTCTCTGACATTAAGATCACCCTCCCCAATTCCCTCATATTCAATGAAGTACTGTTTGCTTTAGTATTGGTCCATATGCTCAGATTAGCTCAGACCTGAACTCAAGGTGCTTCTTCACAAAGTATTTACATTTTTTGTATGCAGGTCTTGGAGCAGGTATCTCTGACCTAAGTTGCTCTGGTTCCAGTCTTCCAACAGAATCCTCCCAGATGACAACAGAGGTACAGCAGACCTCAGAGACTCATTTATTTATTTATTTATTTATTTATTTATTTATTTATATCCTACTCTACTAAAGGTAAACATTATTCTACTGTAGGAAACACAGCAGCTAATATGCATGCAGCAAGCTCCCATAAACTGCAATGTGACAAAGTCAGAATAATCTGGTATTTGCTGGGTTGATAGAGACCTAAATGTTGGCCAGGGTGACGGACAATATTTCCCCTCTCTTCTTTAAAATTGTGCCATTAACTTTTTTTCTGTGAGGGGAGAGTAAAAGGTTCAGTTCATGTCACATATAAAGCCACACAAAAAAACCCCACAAAACAATGCACACTCCTAGTTGCCAGTTGTAACTCTAACAGCAGATATATCAGTTCAGTGAAACTATTGTTCCCATTTGAACAGATGGTATTTAAGAGGGATTAATGCTAGTGTTTTCATGCAGAAAGGGATCATCAATCTCTTTGTATATTACATATACATCGTTAGAGATATGTAAAGCCAGTTAGATGCCAGAACATCCAGTTGCTGACTGTGAGTGTGAAATTGATGCGTTTATTGCATTTCTACCAGGAGAAGAAAGGACAATTACAGGCTGCCATCAAAGCAGACAAGCCAACAACAACACTCAGAGAACAGCAAGTGGGGAATGTGCAGACAACATAGCACATTAAATTGCTAACTGTCTGAAAACAAGACATCGTGTTTGATTGGTATCGTAGTACATTGTTCAATTGTTTCACATTAGTGCCAGGTCTCAGAAAACAGAATACGTCAAATACTATCTTATGCAATCTTAACAGGTTTCCTTTTAAAAAGGAATCCTCTTTTCAAATCACACTCTGAGAAATCCTAAATTCAGTTTTGAATGTTAGCCGCTAAAACTCTTCACATACAGTACACCAGCACATGAGGTTGATTCCATTGTAACAAAATTGGGCTAAATGGAAAACTGTTAAGTCAATTTCATCAGAATACAAATTGGTAAATGATTAACAGGAAATAAATCTAAATAAATATCTCGTGTTAATTCTGACAAGCTAGCATTTAAAGATCACCCACCTGTGCGTTTTTTTTATTCACTCATAGGGTGAGGGTGTCACTGGCTAGGTCAGCATTTATTGCCCATCCCTAATTGCCTTGACGACAGTCTAAGAGTCAACTACATTGGCTTTGGGTCTGGAGTTTGGAGTCACATCAAAGACTGGCAGTTACCTTGCCTAAAGGATATTAATGAACCAGATTGGTCTTTCCAACAATCTATTAGTTTTTTCATTCCAGATTTTTATTGAATTCAAATTCCACCACCTGCTGTGGCAGGATTCAAACCCAGGACCCAGGACACTACTTGGGTCTCTGGATTAATAGAGAGTGAGGACTGCAGATGCTGGAGATCAGAGTCAAAATGTGTGGTGCTGGAAAAGCACAGCAGCTCAAGCAGATCCGAGGAGCAGGAGAGTCAATGTTTCGGGCATAAGTTATGACCGAAACATCAATTCTCCTGCTCCTCAGAGGCTGCCAGACCTGCTGTGCTTTTCCAGCGCCACCCTTTTTGTCTCTGGATTAATAGTCTAGCGATAATACCACTAGACCATCACTCATGGTATAGTTTACCAAATTGTATGGAATTGAAATAATGGAGTAGGAATGCTGGGTGCCCATCCTTTGATTGATGTATTTGCTCTGTTAGACATATACATCAGCCTGTTAATTTCCTTGGTTGATTTTTATGTCCATGCACAAATTGAATTCAATTTCACAATTGTCTGATGTGGGATCCCCTCAGATGACAAGCGTCATAACTATTGAATGATACTATCCAATAAGAAGGATCAGCAAGTAAAAGTGAAGTATGGTGAAAAGTAAATTTGCAATGGAAAGCAAGAAAGCCTCTCTTGTCAAAAGATGCTGAATGCTTGTGATACACTAAGCGAGATAATGGGATAAAATGTTGGAGTTGTTAAAAATGCAATGAGGTGTTACAAAGGGACTAACACAGTCACGCTGATGAGCATCAACAAGCCAAATGTCATTTTTTAATCCTTGACTATTTGTATCTTCCAATTATAAACCATATTGCAGCAAATTGCAAGATTAAGATGTTCCTGACAACAGCTACTTCAGTCTGAAGGCCATTGCAACAACAATCATAAGGCTTAAATACTTCACTGACAATTCCTTAATTTAAACACAATTCACAACTTAAATGTCTTTATGAACCAGTGAAATAAAAATTTAACAAAAAGAAAACTCAAGGTCTTACCTATATTGGGTTTTGCAAATAGCAATTAGAACAGCAATGGTACATAACTAACAAATAATTGAATGTGCTCTTTCTATCAAGTAACATTTCTACCTTACATGCCTTGTCCATCACACTTCATTAAATTTTGTTACTCATTACTCTGTGGGTAATTAATCCATGGAGTGAGAGATAATGAGAATGAGAGATTGGATTGAAGGGACTGCATTCGATTGATGGGAAGAGGGAGATTGGAGTGTGAGGGGAGAAAAATTGAAATCCAGAAAGAAAGAGAATATAACATGGTGGGGAGAGATTCGTGGTAGGGGTGAGAGATTGGATGATTGGATCACAGGAATAGAGGTTGGATCATGGGACAGAGATCCGATTGCATACAGAGAGATCAGAGAAAACCATAAAGAAGTTCACACCATCCAGAGCAGAGTTATTCAGTTACCTGAGCTCAATACTCAATATTGCAGGAGCAGACTGACTTTGACAGACTTTCACAATGGCTCTAGCACTGAGAATGACAACAGCCACATATTGTTGCAGAAATAGTCAACTGCAAACTCTCCTCAAGTTACAGAGCTTCTCGATTTGGACATTCTATCACTCTTCCATTCCCATTTCTAGCATCATTGTGGGAGCATCAACAGCACAAATTCTGCAGCAGTTTAAGAAGGCAGTCTGCCATTACCTTTTGAGGATATGTGATAAATGTGTTATTGCCAGTATTGTCCATATCTGTTTTACAAGTGTTTAGTAAACATGTGTGATTCAGCACTGGGAGGATGATTGACTTCTAGGTTCCTGGTTTAAGTAGGAAGATACAGTCCCCAAGGTGTCCCAATCCTGACTCCTGCCTGGTGACAGCTGTTGAAGGATCCTTTTGTGCAAATGCACAGGGAGCTCTAGAATTGGCCTCAGGCTCCATGCACTCCGCCTCAACCCCCCAACCCCCCTCCCCTAATGCTCCAAACAGCCTGTTGAAATTTTGTGTCCAGCTTAGACATGACAACCAGCTCCCTTGGTCACGTAGTAAAGAGTCATCACTAAATCCATCCTTCAGTTCAACTTCACTCCTTTCACTCAGGGACAATTTGAAGGTAGATCTTCTGCTCTGCTTAGAGATGAAAACTGTGAGTGTCAAGTCCAAAATCAACAACCTGTTTCCACTGATCATCGACAGAGAATAACTATAGCAATGAGTAAAGGAAACATTTATCATGTGGGCCAAGGTGTTTGAACTGCCCAGAGATTTTCCACATCGCAAATGACAATAAATGAATAATAGGATTAACAGCCAGATATGCAGCAGCATGAAGACAGCAGAGCCATTCCTAGCCCAGCAAGGGTGCAGAAAGATATAATTTACTATTGATAGTATTTTTGTTGGAAGAACAGCTGGAACACATCAATGGAAGTAGAATGCAGTTGCATTACCTCCCACTCCTGTTATTTTCTGAGAGTTGTGTAATAAATCACTCCAGCGCGGCCATAAAACAAATAAATGTACCTATCAAAAATACCCCATAGTGCTACTGACAAGTAATGAAGAACTGTTATGTACTCAATGACATGTAATTTTTTTGTTATGGAATATTTGACAGAAAATTGTGGAAACATTATTATTACACATTTGTCAAAAGACAATCTATGATTTAACCAATATAATCCTCACAGTTTTGCAGGAGTCCTGCAGCAGAAATGCTTTTTATTTGCAGCAAAGAAGAAGATAGGAGGATACATATAGAATGAGCCTTAGATGTAGTAACTTACAAAGTACTGACATAAAGCGCCAAGTAGGTAAGACAGACAAGGAGAAATGCAATTTTGCTTGATTTGTAAAGAAAATGTCGATAAGTAAATTGGGACTTCTAGGATAAACTTCCTTTATTGTGCCGTGTTGTACTTTTAAAAATAAAACTTTCAAAATAATTTTTAAAAATTGATTGTCAGGAAGCAGATTTCAATGGTATAATCTTATCCCTCTTTAGTGAGATTATTTGTTCTGTGATTTGCTGGATCACTATAGAGAAAATAGTTAAGAGTCTGACACATGGGTGTGGAATGGAGTCACATAGCAACCAGACCAGGGAACAACAGCTTATTTCCTCCTCCCAAAGAACATGCCTCAGTTTGTTGGATTTTTGAAACAATTGAATAGCTTCGTGATCGTTTCTACTGACTTTGGCTTTTCATTTATAGATGTTTCTGAATCGCAACTTAAGTTCTTTATTTGCATTGTGCATAGAAACGGCCTTTCAGCCCAATCAGTACACGCCAGTATTTATGCTTAACTCAACTTTGTATCATCATTCTTCAGCTATTATCTAGCATTATAATCATCTATTTTTTCTCTCTCTCTCTCTCTATTCTCTCTCTCTCTTTCTCTCTCATGAGCTGAATTCACCTTGATATGCACCTATACCATTCACTTCAACTACTCTCAATGATGGCAGGTTTCACATCCTCACCATTCTTTGAGGAAAGAGGTTCCTTCTAAGTTCTCTATTGGATTTCCTGGTGATTACCTTGCATTGATGCCCTCCAGATATGCTCTTCCCAAAAAAAAGGAAACATTCTCTCTGTATCGATCAAAACATTTCATAATTTTAAATATCTCTATTATGGCATTACTCAGCCTTCTCTTTCAATAGAGTACAAACTAACCATATCAATCCTTTCCTTTTTTTAAATGGCCACACAACTTTGGTGTCATCCTTGTAAATCTTCCCTGCATCCTTCTCCAGTGCATTGTATTCTTTATATATGGTGGCTAGATTGTATGGCGTATTCTAGGTGTGGTCCAACTAAGGTTCGATGAAGATTTAGGACAATTTCCTTTCAAGGTTAAACCTTTAGAAATAGCATCCAGTTTGCTTCATTGATGGTCTCTGAACCAACCATTATTGATTTGTGTATTTTCTTGAAATCCCTCTTGTCTCCACCTCATCTGCATATTTCTATTTGTTGATGGGAAGTGGGCATCGCGAGCTGAGCTAGCATTTAGTACCTGTCTCCCAGTTACCTCTTGAGTAGGTGGTGGGGAGCTGCCTTCTTGAATCACTACTGTCATTGTGCTGTAGACCAACAATGCTGTTAGGGAGGGAATTCGAAGAATATGAGCCTGTGGCACTCAAGGAAAGGCGATATGTTTTCAAGTCAGGATGGTGAGTGATTTGGAGGAGAATTTGTAAGTGGCAGTGCTCTCATGTATCTGCTGCCCTTATCTTGGTAGATGGAAGTGGCTGTGGAAGTTTGGAAGATGTTGTCTAAGTAATCTTAGTGACTTTCTGTAGTGCACCTTGCAGATAGTACACATTGCTGCAACTGAACATCAGTGATGGAAGGAATGGATGTTTGTGGATGTGGTGTCAATCAAGTGGGTTGCTTTGTCCTGGATGGTGGCTAGCTTTTTGAATGTTGTTGAAGCTGCACCCATCCAGGTAACTGGGGAGTATTCCATCACACTGTGTCTTATAGGTGGTGGCTTTGGGTTGTCAAGGGATGAATTACTCACTGCTCGATACTTAGCCTCTGATATGCTCTTGTAACCATTATATTGGTATGGCTTGCACATTCCAATTAATATACAGTCTCCCTATTCTCCCTAATAAAATGGGCCAATTCTCATTTATCTTCTTTGAATTCGTCTATCAATTATTTGCCTATTCTGAAATTTCAACGACATCCTGCTGTGACCTACAGTAGCTGTCCTCAGCATTGACTATCCAAACCTAAGTCCCTGACCCCAACTCAGTTTGGCATTACCATGAATACAGAGGCTGTGTTTTTGATTCCAAGGTCCAAATTGTTAATTTTAATTTTCTTCTGTTAGTAATCCAGGTTAATTCAGTGGCACAATCAGCACATTAATAGGTGCAACAGCATCACACACAGCAAATTACTTAAAAGTGCAATGGCTGCTGATATCCAGGCAAAAGAGTGTGGCTGGTGAGCTCTCACTGAAAGCAATTGATACTCTACAAAGTCTGCATTTATCCACTAAATTGATCAGGAAGACAACAATTTGTCAGGGAATGGTTTTGTTGCTGTTATTTTGGTGGATGAATAATGTTTTAGGGGATTGGGATTTTACAAGGGAAATCACAATCTTAGCCAGGCATTAATCCTTTAATCTTCCTAACTTTCAAAGCTTGATCCCAGCCAACCTTCCTCATTTTTTGAGCTGTGCTTGTGTTCTGAGAAATTGGGCATGAAGTGGAATATTGAATTTTTAATTATGCCTTTCAATTTTTTTTGTTTTGTGCTAATGCTCAGGTTTACTCTTTATGTCATGAATACTAAAGTCTGCAGCGGACAATTCTCCTCTGTTCAGACTCTAGTTGTTTTACTCAATATTTGAGTCTCTCAGAGTATAATTCAATTCGACTGAAATAAGGTTCATCTTGCATGGAATGTTTAACAATTCAGTCTTAAATATCAAATTAACCTTTTCTCTTCACAGCTCTGGTGTGTTCCACATCTTTGAACACTCTGTTTTATAACCCATAAAAATGCTGCAACACAAATTATTTTTATTGGGATTGTATGCCTGCCTCTTTGAAAAAGAGTCTGTTCGACTGAAATGAGTATTGCCGTTCAAAGTTTGGCTATTGTCTTGGAATACATAACAGTACAATCAACAATAGGTAAAAGTCACCACTGTCCCAGAGGGCTTCTCTCTCCTTAGAGAAGGACAACAGGTCATAGTTCAACCTGAGCATCACCGCAACTCAAACAGGGGGAACAAGGCTGAGAAGGGAGGACTGCAATAGTAACTTCAGCCAGTCCAGAAATTAAGCCCACACTGTTGGCGTCCAGCTAACTGAGATGATTGACCATGGTGTGAATAATCACAAATCCCAGAAGACAACAGAGTGGATAGATTAAGAACCCATACGGGATACTTGCTTTTATTAACCAAGGAATAGAGTACAAAACCAAGGAGGTTCTGCTGGAACTGTATAAAACACTGGCTAGGCCACAACTGGAGTACTGCATGCAGTTCTGCTCGCCACATTGTGGGGAGGATATGGTTGCACTAGAGATGGTGCAGAGAAGGTTTACCAGTACACCGCCTGAGCTGAATAGCCTGAGGAATGCAGAAAGATTGGATAGCATGGGTTGTTTTGCTTTAATCAGTGAAGGTTGAGGTAGGGCTTGATAGAGATGTATAAGGTTATGAGGAGCATACATAGAATGGTTAAGAAGGCATCTTTCCCTTTGTACATAAGCAGGGACATACATTTAACATAAGAGACAGAATGATGAGGGGAAACTTCCTTTCACTCAGAGGGTGATGGGAGTCTGCAATTCACTGTCTGAAAGAGTGGTTGAGTCAGTAACTCTGAGCCAGGGCATGTCAGCAAACAGAGGGAAAACAGAGACATGGAACTTGCTGTGAGCTAACATGCAGGCAGCAGGGTCACTTTACAGGATAGAATGTTAGAAACATATCAGGCATGCATTGGAATTAGTTAATTTACAGGTAACAGTGGTACATGAGATTCAAATAAATCGTAATGATGGAAGTGATCACATGACTCTGATATTAGTGAAAGAGCAGACACTAGTCTAGAATAGGCATGTGAGAATAGAGGTTTTAGAAACCAGACAAGAAAGCTGTTTTGAGAACTTGCTTGGTAAAATGCAAAATGAAGGAGTATTGCATAAGGAGTCAAAGATTTTTAGTTAGGGATAAGGAGAAAATGGTCTCAGAATTGTATATGTGCACACACCAACAGCCAAGGTAATCCAGACCGGTATCTCAACATGCAAGTATTGGTATAAAACAGAAGATAAAGTGGTAATAAAAGCATCAATGATAGTTTCAGCAGCAGATGAGCTGAAACAGATTTTATGTTATAGAGATGGAAACAAATGGCTTTAATGATGCTGCGTAGCTGAGGCTGGCAATTCAGCTAAGGTCTACAGCTCAGACTATTGCCATTAGAGGGATAGAGTCAGTAGCTATGGATTAGAATCTGGAGCCAGGACAAAATGTTTAATTGGAGGAAATGTTTCCCAGTATTTAATTAGAGAAAAATATCTGTTGAGTGAGCAGTCTCAACATTTAGCAACAGTACAGGAGCTGAAAGAAATGGTGATAGGTAGAGCTGGGTGTCATCAATTCACATTATACAGTATGCACTCTACAAAAATAGCTGCATGTAAAATTCTTTACATTAGTACAATGAGTTCACATAAAAAGTCAGAGGAATATATGTTATTCTGATAAGCATTTATGAAAGGGCTTGCTGTTACAAACCATTCTCTCTTTGAAAGGCACAATCATTGGCTATGTTTTCGCTCACTTTATTTCTTTTTGACCAAGGCATCCTGATACATCAGTATGGAGGAGAATGGAGCAATGAAAAGGCATATCTTTGTAATCAGTTATCACAAGTACACAATTTAGATTGGGGAAAAGGCCTGTCATTTTTTAATGCCAACTTACTAAATGTGTCACCTCTCTATATCTTCACTGTATTGAAATTAGGTTACCTCCCATTGCCTGTTAATCATTTTTTGTTTCCCTGAAATTCAAAGCCATGGAACTCCTAAACTGCTTCAATTCTCTCTTTCTCCCTCTATTCTCAGGCTTTTAAAAACTGATCTTGAAATTCTATAACGGTTGCTTCTTGATTTGTTTCTTTGTCTCACACTACTGATTCACGTGGTCCGGTCATCACTGACGAGGCAAGCAATTATTGCCCATTCTAAATGGCCCTTGAGAAGGTGGTGCTGAGCTGCCTTCTTTTGACACGTTCAGTATGTGGTTTAGGTGAACCCACACTGTGCAGTGAGGGAGAGAGTTCAATCTTGTTATGAGGGTAGAATTTTCAACTTTAATGTTCTGTGCCATTTATTTTAGCTCTTGTGTTGGCTTCTTCACAGAATAAATGCAAGAACGATGGATGAAGACTCGCCATCTGAGGTAGTTTGGGCTGAGGTTAGGAAAGGACGATGGATGAAGACTCGCCATCTGAGGTAGTTTGGGCTGAGGTTAGGAATAGGAAAGGTGAGCTCACCCTGTTAGGAGTTTTTTACAGGCCTCCTAATAGTCCTAGAAACGTAGAAGAAAGGATTGCGAGGATGATTCAAGAGAAGAGTGAAAGTAATAGGGTGGTTGTTATGGGGGACTTTAACTTTCCTGATATTAATTGGGAAAGCTATAGCTCAAGTTCGTTAGATGGGTCAGTGTTTGTCCAATGTGTGCAGGAGGGTTTCCTGACACAATATGTAGATAGGAGAAAGTGAGGTCTGCAGATGCTGGAG
>NC_057713.1:16824078-16830050 GCF_004010195.1 Chiloscyllium plagiosum
GTAGGTATGGGACAGATGTTAGGGGTAGGTTCTTTACTCAGTGAGTCGTGAGTTCATGGAATGCCCTGCCAGTAGCAGTGGTGGACTCTCCCTCATTATGGGCATTTAAGCGGGCATTGGATAGGCATATGGAGGATAGTGGGCTAGTGTAGGTTAGGTGGGCTTGGATCAGCGCAACATCGAGGGCCGAAGGGCCTGTACTGCGCTGTATTCTTCTATGTTCTATGTTCTATAAAACGCCAAAGCTCAGAAGCTGGTTTGGTCCACAATACATGATCTCTGTCTGCGTATTACAATTGGCACGGACCAGGCCGGACCCCCCTCAAAACATTTCAAGAAGGTAGCCCGTTGCTAATTATAGAGTCATAGTCAGACAGTCATAGAGATGTACAGCACGGAAACAGACCCTTCGGTCCAACTTGTCCATGCCAACCAGATATCCCAACCCAATCTAGTCCCACTTGCCAGCACCTGGCCCATATCCCTCCAAACCCTTCCTATTCATATACCCATCCAGATGTTTTTTAAATGTTGTAATTGTACCAGCCTCCACCACATCCTCTGGCAGCTCATTCCATACACGTACCACCCTCTGCATGAAAAAGTTGCCCCTTAGGTTTCTTTTATATCTTTCCCCGCTCACCCGAAACCGAGTTGTTTTAAGCAGGTGTAAAGTGGATATTCCAAGAGTGATGCATTTGGCCCAACCACTTAGTTTTAAACAAATCTAAATTTATTTACAAGATTACAGAATGAAACTCAAACAAAAGAGAACAGAATATAGAATAACTTAACCCTATCCAAAAACCCAACAGACTATCCCAACTTAATGATGCTGCTCCAAATTCCTGCAACAATCCCCACACACACCCCTTGGCACAAAATGTAAAATCAAATACAGGGTCTTACAGGTGTGACGGCAGAGAGATTCAACATGGAACACCTTCTTCCATGTAACTGTTTCTTTGACCAGCAGCCTCAAAACTGACTGATTGCTTTCTCTGAACAGCCAGACTGCTAAAACCCAAACCCAACCCAAACTAAACTAGGGAAAAAAAAGAGCTGGGAGAACTGGCCACTCCTCTTTCATTGTATAAGTGTTTCTTTTTAAACTTAAAAGCTTCTTCAAGTAGATCAAGTCAGACATTTCGGAACCTGTGCCTTATAAAACACTTCTGGAAAAAAACCAAGGACAACACAACCTTGTAAAGGAGCAGCAACATCACACAATGAAAGCCCTAAAGCTGAAATTATGTAATCTAGCTCCTGTTACATTCATCGTAAAACTGATTCAAAAATTTGCAGCAATTCAGCTGTATCTCAATCATTGAACATCAATTAAATACTCTCAAAATACCTTTACCACTTCACTGAAAAAGGCATGGAATATAGAACATAAAAATGCTATTGATTGTTTGAGGTTATACAATAACAAGATTCCTAACGTTCAAAAATGAAATATTGATCTTTAATTGTATTTGTTTAGTGCTAATCTTATGAAGTTGTTGTTTAACAAGGCACTAGAATAAATAGAACCTATTCATTTAAATTACTGGTGACTGGATGAATAAATGACTTAATCTTTGCGGAGGGTCAGAAATAGCCAGATATATGCTTACACTAGGCAGACTAGGTGATTTTATTTGGACAGTGAAAAGGATGTCTTTCTACTTTGGTCAGTCCACTCTGGATGAGTGCTGCATATTGTTGGCATGTTGATCATTTACTGAAGAGATGAGGAAGCTCTGTAATCTTGAATAGTTTTCAGTTATTGATGTGCAAGACTTAAAATTGCTCCTTTCAAAACAATGCTGAAAATTATACCAGCATTTCAAAAAGTAAAACATAAATACATTGATGATTTTTGTTATTTCTGGTGCCAAAATAAGTGCTGTGTATTTCTACGAGTCATTTGTTTTTTTTTGATGGATAATGAACACCTCTGACATTACAGAAGTTCTGTGATTACAACAGATTGGATGCAGAATTTCAAAGACAATAACTAAAACAAAACCAAAATAATCCTTTCTGTGTTATGCATAATGAAACGGTCAATCTATTTGTAAAGAACAGATTTATGATTTCATTACACAGTGCAGAAAAAGTACTCCCTCACTCTGAGCAAAGATAATGAAGTTCCAAATAATATTCCTGCATTATGCATTCTAAAATACATATATCTGCTTATTTTATTGTTTGATTGAAGTGTTGGAATCAGCCATGTTATTCTCATGCACTGCTCTGTACAGCTGACAATTCTTATTTTCCTGACACATTTAAAAGCCTGTTGAACAGTAGTTCAGGAAGCAGAGGTTCTGTTAAAGGTTAAATTTCCTCCCGACATCATGGCTTCCGGAACTGGTGCAGTTCCATATGTTGGGAATGCTTTCCCCATTGTTGTAGGTTGAGGAGCAGTAGTCCAATATTATATTTGACACACAAAGCTCCACAAACTAGCTCTCAGGGAATGGTGAGCAGCACCTAAACCCTTGACTGATTCACCGACTCATGAGTTCTCATCAGGAACATGACAAATCTGGTGCTGCAGTAGAAATATTCCAGTTTTCAGTTGATGGTTCATGTTGATGCCATTCCCTATTTTCTTTACACAAAGTTGCCATTTGCTCCATGATGATCAAGGCAATGATAGAAACTCAGTCCTAGGAAGTGGGGAATAATTCCTATTCTCTTTTTCTCATTTATGTCATCTCAACCATATATTAAAACATCAACCCAAAACTCTGCATCTCGATTTTCCTCTGAATATGTATCACACTGCACCAATGTGATATTCTACAATTCTCGTACAGCAATTTTCATGAACCTGTAGCTGAGATTGCCAACAGAGCACATCTTTCTTTGTGACTGAATAATTTTGTTTGCTGGAACGGCCTTGACAGAAAAGATCTCAAATGTTATAGTCTTCATTCCGAGGAAGCTGGTACAGGACTAAGTGTGGCCCACTAATGGGGTGGATGGAGATCATGAGGCAACATGGATTGGCAGAGGAGCAATTAAGGGCTGTAGGGGTGTAAGTGGGTGGGGGGGGGGAGGGTTAGTGGGCATAAGTTGGCACTGAGTTGGAATTGAGCTTAGCTTTCAAAAGGTCCCTGAATCTAGGCAATGATTCACAGTGAGATACTGCAAATGAAGCATCGTCCCAAACACCATGTCATTTCATAGAATCATAGAATCCCTACAGTGTGGAAGCAGGCCCTTCAGCCCATCGAGTCCACACTAAGCCTCTGAAGAGCATCCCATTAAAACCCACCCCAACCCTCTAACCTTGCATCTCCGATGGCTAATCCACTGCTTTTGTAGGGGAACATTTACAGGGGCAAAGGACAGGCTTACCTTCCTCAATGGAACTAGTTGCATCCAGAGTGCAGGGGGCTAGCTCGTTAACCTCATCCTTAACCTGGACCAGTGAGAACTTGTAGGCTGGGAATGAGAACACAGATCCTGGAACCAGAGCCTGGCCGCTGTAGTTTAACACCTCCAGAGTTGTCCTGACTCCATAAAAATGCAGGCTTGTTTAGTGTCAATCAATGTTAATTTTCTTCCCCGAATCCATGTCTATCAGGTGGCACTACCTCAACTAATCTTTCAGAGTATTCTGACAGCTAGCAAACTAAGGCACTTTCACTTCATTGGTTTGGACTGGATTTGAATGTATGCTACAGTAGTGAAAGGCACTTTGTGGATCGATCTCATCATCTAATAGCTAAACTGTGAACAAACTAGACACAAAATATTTATTCTTTCAAACATGTCACTCATACATGATGATTTATGTTTTTTTTTCTCAAATCTTCACATTACCACTGACATCAGAGGCACCCAGGGAGTTATGTATTGCCCATCAAGAGGGCTGACCATATGCGTCCATTGAATCTATTTATGACTGAGGTCAATATATTTTTGGATTCTAGGGAATTTAGGCTTCAGCTGATAAATGACTAGTAAAACCTTTAATGGTGCAAGGCAAGGACTACCTTTGGAAAGAGAGAATCTAACCATCTCCCCTTGATATTCAATGGTATTACCATTATTGAATGACACACTATCAATATTCTGGGGCTTACTATTAACTAGAAACATACGTGAATCTCTCATATGAATACTATAACTACAAGAGCAGGTCAGATGCTGCTAAATCTGTGGTATGTAACTCAACTTGCTGAATCCTCGAAGTCTACAAGGCACAATTCAACAATACCCTCCACTTGCCTGAATGAATGCAGCTCTAACAACATTGAGGAAGCTAAACATGATCGAGGACAAAGCAGCCAACAGATCTGAAACTCATCCATCTAAGATCACTACCACCTAGGATGACAAGGGCAAGGACAAGAGTTGCATGGAAATACCTTGTAAGTTCCCCATCAAGCCACATCGTACTTTGTACAATATCGTTCTGTTATCTCAGTCCTTTCATCAAAATCCAGGAGCTCTCTCCCAAACAGTACTATGGGAATACCTTCATCACAGTAGACTACAGCAATTCAAGAAGGCAACATACTACCACCATCTAAAGGGCAATTCGTGATGAGTGACAAAAGCTGGCCGAGGCAGTCATGACAACATTCCCTGAAAGAATAAACAAAAAAACAAGTTCAACAATGCTGCCTTTCTTGGACTGGAAACGTACTGCCAATAAGAACATAAAGAGAATAAACTCTTATTTTGAAGATGTTATGTCAGACTTAGGTTGATGATGATGCCAGAAGGATGTAGGAAACAGCTACTTTGCTGCACGATACATATCAAACTTATTGCAGAGTCAGTTATGGAAGAAATCTCACCTAAGGACAAAGAGAATTGGAGCAGGAACAGGGTGCTAGATCTCTGAACCCTCACTGTTTAATAGGACCATGCCTGATCTTTTTCATAGAAATCTCCCCACATCCTTTATGAAAGTGCAAGTGATTTCCTCTCAGGTCACGGAAATGAGAAACATTAAAGAAATTAAAGTGCAGCTGTGGTTTCTGACAGTGGAGACACTAATTTTCTATGCCCTTGCTTTTCTTTTATTAGTTCAAGAGGTGTGGGCATTTTTGGCTGGACCAGCATTTATTGCCAATACGTAATTGTGCTTGAGAAGATAGTGAGATGCCTTCTTGAACCACTGCAATCCATGTGATGTCGAGACACCCACAGTGCTGTTCGGCAGGGTGTTCCAGGATTTTTACCCAGTGACACTGAAGGAATGATGATACATTTCTAAGTCAGAATGGTAAGTCGCTTGCAGGTGATGGTGTTCCCATACATCTACTGTCCTTTGGAATCTAAACAGTAGAGTTTTGGTTTGGAAGGTACCATCTAAGGAGAATTGTTGCAATGCATCTTGTAGATAGTCCACACTGCTGGTGGTGCAGTAGGTGAATAGGGCGCCAATCAAGTGGGCTGCTTTATCCTGTTTGGGATTGGGTTTTCTGAGTATTGTTGGAACTGGTTACAGGTATTAAATGAATAAGAAAAGTCCCAGGGCTGACCGAATACTTTTGAGCACCCAAGCAATGAGGAGATTGGTCAAAACAGAATGTACAACAGTAGGCAGCAGACTCTCTGTGGTATCACGGCAACATATCATTTTTTCATTCCAAGAAAGCAGTCAGGTGCTCAGGCAAATGGGAAACTTGCCTATTTATAGCCCAATGCATGCTTTCTGCAGCTCACTGTGAATGAAAAAAGATTGCAGCAAAATGTGAGAAAGCTGAGAGCTGTAAGAGTTCACGAGTAAGTGACAGCCCAATTGAAAGTCGCACAATAGACCCTCACTGCTCTCACTTGAGAAAGGAAGCAATAATCTTTGGAATACTATATCAGTCAGACTACCAATTGTATTGACCAAACGAATCCACTTGCAAGCTTTTATTAGCCAAACTGACCTTTTCAAAAACCTCTCTGTTACTGGGGATTGTGTCACACCCCCAACCCCCACCACCATCCACCCCCCCCCCCCACCCCCC
>NC_057713.1:16830074-16831674 GCF_004010195.1 Chiloscyllium plagiosum
CGTGGTTACTAATTTCTGCAGCCCTGAGATAAAATAAATTCCTTTCATTGACTTTCAATCAATATGTTTCCAGTATTAATTTGTCTAAATATAAAATAGTTAGCAGTGTTTGCGCTGGCTTGGCCGAACCTGCTATTTAGGAAATGAAAGAAATCGCGCTTCTTCAAAAAATAAAGCAAAGGTGGCTGTGACCTCATAGCAGTGAGGATTACATGAACAGATATATACTTCTACCTTCAAACCACTGATAATCACATTCTTCAAAATAAGCTAACACAAGGAATGGAGATGGACAGCTCAAATCTTCAAAGTCAAGTGATGTGAACAGTTGGTCATGTTTCTTTCATGAACTTTTAAGGTGGTCCCTTGGGATACAGAATGACTTCTCCCATTCTGGTGCGATGGGTTCAGAACTGTCTGATGCTCCCGATCTGCAGGTGTTGGCACCTTGTGACGCTCAAAGAGGTTGGCTGTGCACTCCCTTCAACCCTATCAACATTGCCTCCTTGCGGCCAAGCAAGCCTTCTCCACTTCCGTTAACTATAAGTCTCTCATCAGTTGGGTTGGGTTGGGGGGAACGTGGTGGTGAGCGGGAGTGGGGCTCAAACACATCTTCTTAGATATAAAGAATAACATGGTCCCAAGTGACAGGCTGGGGTGGGAATTTGATGGCTGGAGGTTATATGGAAACAGAGACTAGCAGACAGAGAAGGAAAGGTTATTAGAGGTTATAAGGTATGAGGTGATTGGGTTAGGATGGGGTTGTGCAGAGGTTTAAAGCAATCAGCTTGACAGGCCCTGTGCAGGACTTAAGGCTTTCTGGTTCGACCAGAATTTACTGCTCATCAGTAACTACCCTTGAAAGAATTTTGAATTTGATTTTATTTTCATGTGTATTTTACAGTAAAAATACAATAAAATACAGTGAAAAACTTTCATTTGTTACAGCAAAACCGTGGGCCACCCATCAGGGATGTGTAGGTTAGGTGGATTAGCCACGTGATAGGGTAGGGGAGTGAGTCTGGGTGGGATGCTCTTCAAAGGGTCGATGTGGACTCGATGGGCCAAATGGCTTGCTTCCGCACTGTAGGAATTTTATGACTTTTCCTGCATCTACTTAAATAGCATAGTTGGCAAACTCAGAGGGAGTTTAAGGGTCTATCAAATTGCTGTGGTTCTCGAGTCACCTGCAAACTAGACTGGGTAATTTTGGCAACTTTTCTTTCCCTTAAGGGTGTTCGTGAACCAAATGATAATCGAGTAGTTTCATGGTCACCCTTACTGGAACTAGCTTTTCTTTTTTCCAGATTGATTTAACTAATGGATCTCCATCTGTAGTAGTAAGATTTAAACTCCCTAGGGTTTAATGGCTTTGCATCATTATATCAAGCCTCAGGGTTACTAGTCAAGAAAGTGAGGAGTGCAGATGCTGGAGATCAGGGCTGAAAATGTGTTGCTAGAAAAGCGCAGCAGGTCAGGCAGCATCCAAGGAACAGGAGAATCGACGTTTCGGGCATAAGCCCTTCTTCAGGAATGAGGAAAGTGTGTCCAGCAGGCTAAGATAAAAGGTAGGGAGGAGGGACTTGGGGGAGGGGCGTTG
>NC_057713.1:16833980-16857791 GCF_004010195.1 Chiloscyllium plagiosum
TTTCTACCTCCTGCCCAAAATCCACAAACCTGACTGCCCCGGCTGAACTCATCTCTGCATACCTCGACACGGTCCTGTCCCCCTTAGTCCAAGAACTCCCCACCTACGTTCGGGACACCACCCACGCCCTCCACCTCCTCCATGATTTTTGCTTCCCCGGTCCCCAACGCCTTATCTTCACCATGGACATCCACTCCCTGTACACTTCCATCCCTGGCATGAATTACCCTTTGCTTGGATTGGAGTTAGGGAGTTTGCTCTTCTGTTTAATGAAACACACAAAACAAAATGACATGAGCAATACCTTGCTTGCTCTTGAGAAGCTTAGCAGCAAGAAAGCTTTTCTCAATGGAATCTATTTGTCAAGTTATTAGCATAAAAATAACATCACACAGAAGACATCTTCATATACATGCAAAATGATACAAGATTGTTAATGTGAGTGTGGGTAGATCTTCAAGAAGGATACACATATCAGTTGACCTTGTCAATGTAGATCTCCAGGCTTGTCACAGACTGAAATGCAAGTGCCCTGTTGCAATTAATGTAATTTTTCTGAACAAGTAATACCAATGGAATTTAATTAATGCTACCATCCCAGTGTGTGTCCTGAAACCACCAGAATGTAATAGCTTTGCTTTCCTTCTCTGTGAACAGCGTATCTGAGCAGTGGAGGTTACCAATTTCGATACTAACCCGATTTGACAGTCAGCAAGGAGTTATTATCTGCAACAAGATTTTAATTTACTTCCACTTTCTGGTTTTAATGGATTTTCCCAAAAATTGGTTTCTGCTGTGAGGATATTCATTAATATCCTCTGCTGATTAATTCTGTTTTTATTTTGTCTGCCACTTCCCCATATCAAGCAACCTACTAGTCTAAAGTATAGGAATGAGTTGCAACTGTTCTATTCAGCAGAAATCTGTCTACTTGTGGTGCTGTTAAAAAAAACAAGTGTGACTTCAAACACATGGCCACATGGTCAACACCCAAAGTTGGAAGAAGGTACGTACTCAGACGTAGAAAATTCTGGGTGACCGCCTCCTCATCCTCTCACCTACAATGACAAACTAACGACAATATAAGTTTAATGACAAAAATAGAATTTGCTGGAAAAGCTCAGCAGATCGAACATCTGTAGACAGAAATCAGAGTTAGCATTTCGCGTCCTCTGAGATACCAGACCTGTTGGACCATCTCAGATGAAGGGTCACTAGACCGGGAACATTAACTCTCGATTTCTGTCTGCAGATGCTGCCAGATTGGCTGAGCTTTTCCAGCAATTTCTATTTTTGTCTCTGATTTACAGCATCTGCATTTCTTTCAGTTTAATAAGTGTAATGATGGTCATTTCAAAATGGATTACTGGATGTAGGCTTGCTGGTAAGACTGGCATTTATTATTCTTTGTTAGCATATCATGGTCACCTTCTCTGGCACACTTGAACTCTTCTCCTTCCTTCCTCCATTACTCAACTCTATTTCAGGGACAGGCTATTAAGCAACACTTACTATAAATCTACTAATTCCTACAGATACCTTGAATACATCCTGCTTCCTTTATTGACTCTATTTCCCAGTTACTTCAGCTCAGTGCCATCTGCTGTTATGAAGCAGCCTTTCATATCATTCCCCCCCCCAACCCCCCCGATATGCTCTGCTTTCTCCTGAATGATAATGACCTTGTTTGACAGAGATGCTGACTGTCATCATCTGTTTCCCGTTCTTCGACTCTCAGCCCCTTCTCCTCACTGCAAGAATCATGACAGGGTTCCCTTTGACGATGAGAGTGGGCTGCTGGAAAAGTACAACAGGTCAGGCAGCATCCGAGGAGCAGAAGAGTCGAGCTTTTTCCAGCACCCCACTCTCGACTCTGATCTCCAGCATCTGCAGTCCTCACTTCTCTTTGACATCACATTGCATCTCACCAGCCTGTTTAGTTCATAGATCATTCTGCATTAGTTCGTTTATGTCCAGCATGACATCACGACTAAACACATCTCCCCCTCCTCATTCAGCAGCCTGAAGGTGCTGCTTAATCCATTATACCATGGTCCACTCGTCAATCACCCCCAACGGCCCTTGCTGTTCTGGTCCCACAGCATCTTCCCAGGCAAGTAGTGAAGATGCTACATCGACCCTTATCTCCCCCTTCTCTATTCTCCTCAAACTGACCTTCAATATTTAATATTTAACAGGCTCAGATTGGAACCTTTGACCTCATTTCTTACTTCTTGTGTATTTTGCAGGTTTTATTTTGGATGGAAGCTGCTGGACACGGTTCTGCAATTTCGATTTACACCTCCTCTGGTACGTACTTTCTTTCTTAACTTATCCCAAATCCACCTTTATTTGTCTTGCATTATCTGCCCTTTCTCCTTCATCCCTTCAACCTTTCAGAGACCTTCCCTTTTTTTTAATTCCCTTTCCAGCTTTCCTCTTCCACCCCCCCTCCACCCCCCCCCCCACTGTTGAATCCAGATGTAGAGGACTCAGCTTCAGGTCATTTAGAACAGAGGTGGAGAAGAATTTCTTCACTGAGAAGATGGTGAATACTTTGCAATTCTCTATCTTGGAGGGCTGTTGGAAACTCAGTTCAAGAAGACAATGACAATATTGACATCAAGGAGCTTGGGAATAAAGCCGGAAAGTCTCACTGAGGTAGATCATTAACCATCATCGAGAATGATAAAACAAGTTGGAGAGGCTGAATAACCTACTCCTGTTCATATGTTCCTTGTTTAAGAACAGCTAGATCTCCATGCAGTCCCAGCTCTGAAGTCAGCCATTGATCTGAAATGTTGACTCAGTTTCTTTCTCTGCAATGCTGCTGAGCAATTTATTTGGAACATAGAATCCCTATAGCATGGAAGCAGGCCATTTGGCCCATCAAGTCCGACACCGACCGCTCCCTCTCTGCCCCCTCCAAAACAGCATCAAAGTTTCGGGTCGGACCTCTTCATCCTGCTCCTTGGTTGCTGCCTGACCTGGTGTGTTTTTCCAGCAACACACTCTCGACTCTGATCTCCAGCATCTGCAGACCTCACTTTTTCCTGGTTGATTTCCCCCAGAAGAGCATCCCACCCAGACCTACTCCCCCTATCCCTGCAACCCTGCATATCCCTGGTCAATTTAGCATGGTCAATCTACCTAACCTGCACATGTTTGGATTGTGGGAGGAAACCGGAGCATGGGTTTCCTCTGGGTGCTCTGGGCTCTATCTGCAGTGAAAGGGGTCCGTGCCATTTCCATGCTTAAACACAATCCCAGAACCTCACTACAGCATTTTGGAGCATCTTCAGAGAGAATGTGCAAACTGCAGACAGACAGTCGCCTGAAGGTGGAATCGAACCCAAGTACCTGGTGCTGTGAGACAGCGGTGCTAACCACTGAGCCACTGTGCCACCCCAGATATTATTGATTGACCATTCCTTGCTTCTCTGAGAAAGTGGTGCTGGGCCTTTTTTGAACTCTAGTTTTTGTACTGCAGACATACCAAAACACTGCAGTGAGGATCTGGGATCTAGACCCAGCAATGAAGGACTCTTGATAATCTATGTCCAAATCAGGATGTTTGTGCCAGTCAAAAGGGATCATGGAAGTGACGGAGACCACTTGTACCAGCCGCCTATTTTTATAGGACATGGGCGAGCTGGCATTTATTGCAAATCTCTAGTTGCCCTTGAGAACAGGGTGGTGAGCTAGCCTTTTTGAACCTGAGTGGTCCATTTGATGTAGGTAGACCCACAATGCAGTTGAGGAGGACGTTTGAGGATTTTGGCAACACTGAAAGAACAGCAATATATTTCCTTATCCTTCTTGTATGGAGATCAGACTTTGGGAGGGGTTGTCAAAAGAAATGTTAGTAAATTTTATATCTTCTGGATAGAGCATCTTCCAGTTAGGACACACTGAAGCCACAGTCCACTGTTAATAAAATGTGGCGATATTGATTTCAGTGGATGAAGCACCAATTACTGAGTTGCTGGAAGCATTGCTCTTTGTTGTGTCTAATGCAAGCTCCCAAAAGGGAGGAATGTGATAAGAATCACTCTTCAAAAAGTTTAAAAGTTGGAAGGTAATGTTGTGGCTTTGCGGGACATTGGTTGGGCCACTTTCGGAATACTGTGTGCAATTCTGGTCTCCCTCCTATAGGAATGATGTTGTGAAACTTGAAAGGGTTCATAAAAGGTTTACAAGGATATTGCAAAGGTTGGAGGGTTTGAGCTATAGGGGGAGGCTGAACAGGCTGGGGCTGTTTACCCTTGAGCATTGGAGGCTGAGGGGTGACCTTATGGATGTTTATAAGATCATGAGGGGCATGGATAGGGTAAAATGTCAAGGGCTTTTCCCTGGGTTGGGGTAGTCCAGAACTAGAGGGCATAAGTTTAGGGTGAGAGGGGAAAGATTTAAAAGAGAGCTATGGGGCAACTTTTTCATGCAAAGGGTGTATCAAATGAGCTGCCAGACGTGGTGGAGGCTCATACAATTACAACATTTAAAAGGCATCTGGACGGCTAAATGAATAGGAAGGATTTAGAGGGATATGGAGCACGTGCTGGCAAATGGGACTAGATTAATTTAGGACATCTGGTCAGCATGGATAAGTTGGACTGAAGGGTCTGTTTCCATGCTGTACATTTCTATGACTCTATGGATCTTTTGTGTCTTCCTGTGAAGATAGTTGGAAGGCCTTGGCTAAACTCTCAGACAAAAGACAATACCTCCAATAAGTTGGACTGAAGGGTCTGTTTCCGTGCTGTACATCTCTATGACTCTATGGATCTTTTGTGTCTTCCTGTGAAGATAGTTGGAAGGCCTTGGCTAAACTCTCAGACAAAAGACAATACCTCCAACAGTACAATGCTCCAATACTGGAGTGCATCCTTGGTTTTTATGTTGGAGTTCCTGAAAATTCTGGTCTCCTTCCTATCGGAAAGATGTTGTGAAACTTGAAAGGGTTCAGAAAAGATTTACAAGGATGTTGCCAGGGTTGCTGGTACAATTGCAACATTTAAAAGGCATCTGGATGGGTATACGACTAGGAAGGGTTTGGAGAGATATGGGCCGGGTGCTGGCAGGTGGGACTAGATTGGGTTGGGATATCTGGTCGGCATGGACAGGTTGGACCAAAGGGTCTGTTTCCCTGCTGTACATCTCTATGAATCTATGTCTCTAAGTGGAACCTAAACCCAGAATGTTCGAATTCTGAGTCACAGCTAACAAAGGATATCTGGTGCATTCATCCATATAATGATAGCCAGCATATTAAAAGTAACTAATAATCTCCTGTTCGTCAAGACATTTTAACAATTAAAGATGTTATGTACTGCAGTAATTTTTAAAAATAATTTTATGTTTGATTAGATTACTTTGCTGTGTACAAACTCGGAACAATTATTTTACACAGGCATGATTACTGTATTTAATTTCAGTTCAATTAAGGACGACTACACTTTAATTAGTCTTTACATCCAGGTACATGGCTGCACTCAAATGTGTGATTCATCCACTGATATTTCCAAGGGTAGAACTCCAAATGGCTTCCCTTTGAGTGAACTTATTCTTACATTAATTGCAATTCTGATCTAATTCCATATTAAACTGTCTGCTAATTAATTACACTTTCAGTGTGATCAACAGTAATAGAACCTTGCATTATTTTCATTCAAAAACTATGTAGAACATTATTTGACAACCACATCGATTTCAGGAATCAGAAAAATGTGCTTAATATCTTTCATATGAGACTGAAAAGACACAAGCTTTCAGTTTCAGACATGGGGCATTTTTTTCTTTGATAATGACGTGTTGTCTAAGATCTAATTCTCAGTCTGATCACTTGCGCAAATTAAATTTCTGAACATTTATGGAAGTAGCAAAGCAAGCTTACTACGCAGTGCAGTGAATGGTTGAGAGAGTAACAACAGATGCATTTATGTAGCTTCTTAAAGTGATAAGACATCCCAATGGGCTTCAGAGCAACATTATCAAATGAAATCTGGTAATGAACCAAATAAAGAAATATGAAGATAGGAAATTGGTGTCAAGGAGCATCTTAAAGTAGCAGAGAGATGGAGAAAGAAATCTCAAGCTTAGGAACTAGACTGAGACAGCTGACAGCACTTTGGCTAGTAGTGGAGTTATTAAGGCTGGGATAGACAGTGTTCAGAACTGAATGAGTGCAGACATCAAAGATGATATCAGAACTGGAAGGATTTCCAGAAATATAGGAAGACACTTATAAATTTCAGAAATAGATTTCCTTTCATCACATGACAATAAAAAGATTTCTCTGATCTTAAGGACTGCTTAGGCACTTTAATACCAATCCAATAAAAAGCAACCAAGTATTTTGATCAGATTCTTTGTTTCTATCCCCACCTATCATTTACTCCTTACCACACCTCCCCCCCTCTCTTCCCAGCCTATCTTCTGCAGATAAACTGACATTTTCCAAGCTACCATCAGTTCTGAGGCAGGATTGGACCTGAAACGTTAACTCTGATTTCTCTCCACAGATCCTGCCAGACCTGCTGAGCTTTTCCAGTAATCTTTATTTTTTGTCTCTGATTTATAGTTCTTTCTGTTTTTATTTGATCAGGTACTTGATTGATTCAAGGTATATTAGATCATTTTCATATTAAAATGCAATGACATGGTGCTTGTTTCTAAACATCTATAACACAGATTAAATTAAAAGAACTGCTTTGTTTAAATGCAATGTGAAATAGCTATAGTCCTAGATGAACATAAAGCTGCTCTTTCGTCAGAGAGACAGTGGTAATTTAACCTGAACATTTACTCCTCAGGCAAGGGCTGAGGTTGCAAAGGTGTGACCTTTATGATAACCTCAGACAGTGCAGGAATTGAACGCATGCTCTTAACATCAGAAGTCAACTGTCCAGTTCTCACTTTCTCCTAGTTGATGCCCAGTCAACTGAGCTAATCACTGGAGTACCCACTGCTGTCTAAGGGATTCAAAAGTGCTAGTGGATACTGCTTACTCCATCTGCAAGAACACCTGGGAAACAGACAGCAACCAAGGTGAAAACTGAACTCACAGCAGCTATAGAAAACAGCATTACAAACCAACATTCTCACCATTATGCCATCACATCTGCACCTTGGACAACATTGAGCTTAGGACATGTTCATTGATTGCTTAAGGAGCTTATTGGCTGGCAGATTTTCAACTCAACTTTTCTGACAACATTTATGTGCTGGGGTGGTGAGTTAGCAGGGTTACTTTCTGCAGTCTATTAGGAGCAATATGAGGTAGAGAGATGGAGAGAACAAATTTCTAAGCCTGGAGACTTGGCAACTTCAGCTGATCAATCAACTGATGTAGAGTCCATGAGAAGGCGCAAGACAAGTTCACAATGAGGACAGTCATGACTGAGATCAAGAGATTTTCAGAATGAAGGGACACAAGGGGTACAGGGAGTAGGATGGGGAAGTGGAGCTGCTGCAGAAGGTCAATCAGGATCTTTTGGATTGCTGAATAGGGTCAATAAGCCATATGCTGAAAATGTGTTGCTGGAAAAGCGCAGCAGGTCAGGCAGCATCCAAGGAGCAGGAGAATCGACGTTTCGGGCATGAGCCCTTCTTCAGGAAATTTCCTGAAGAAGGGCTCATGCCCGAAACGTCGATTCTCCTGCTCCTTGGATGCTGCCTGACCTGCTGCGCTTTTCCAGCAACACATTTTCAGCTCTGATCTCCAGCATCTGCAGTCCTCACTTTCTCCAATAAGCCACATGACCAATCCTGCTGTGGGATTCTTATGTTGTACACATGTCAATATGTAGGGAGAAAGCCTATCAACTGTCTCCAGTCTATGTGTAGAGGTAAGCTTCAATATTACAAACTAGATGTCTTTATCAACCCGAGATGTCAACAGAGTTTCTCCTTCAGTAGATGCTGTCAGGCCTGCTGAGGATTTCCAGCTCTTCCAATCGCCAGAATTCAATCAGTGGATAAACTATTGCTTATTAATATAAAAACCCTTGGGAATGAATTGCCTTTAAATTGCTTCTTGAGCAGGTAACAAAAGTGTAAAATGTCTTTGAATGTAACCAGTTAGTCATCCCAAAAAATGTCCTTCCATTTGAAGCATCCAATGGCTATATTATTCAGCTAGCCATTTACGGGCAAAATAATTTTTCTATCATTTCTAATGGTCTTAACTATGAAGGACTTGAGGCGGTGGTACAGTGTTGCATTAGAATGTCTTGAAAACTAAACACTCAATCCAATTATAACTGCTCTTTCACAGCACCATAAATTACTGAGCTGGTCTGTCTCGGATAACAGGAAGGGGTAGAGGAAAGATTTATCACTGGGCACCCGCAGCTCATCACTTTCTGGTTTGCAAAAGGTTGAATTTCACAATAAGTGTCAAAGAATTCTGAAGGGATTTATAAAGCCTATTGAAAGCCTGACAAAAGTCCAAACTAAAATCTCAAGGCTCTCCATTCAAAAATCAAATGCTGCCTCTATAAACCTGGTAAACAAAAGCTCTGATCTCGCTTGAGTAGAAGTGCAAGTCCTTGGTCAGAAATAATAGGAGACATTGAGCCTCCTGGTATCTATGCTTTTAATAATGATCTGTACTCAATAATAAGCTGTTGAAATAATTAATACTCAAATCAAATGGTATTTCGGCAAGGTGACCACTTTAATTATTGAGAGAGCATTCAGCCATATGATCACCTTTTGTTAAAGCAAAAATAATTATTTTTAAAATCTGACCATTAATTTTACTATCGTTTTGCTTCTGTTGCTTTTATGAGTACATCTGCGTAAGCTGCAAATATTAATACAGCCAATGAAAATGCCTTCCTTTTGTGCTCTTCACTCCTTATTTTCCTACCTATCTTTGTGTCAACAGTAAATTTAGCAACTATATCTTCAGTCCCTTAATAAAGTCCCTTCAGTCCCTATATAAGTTGTAAAAGTTTGGTGTCCTGGAACTGATCCCTGTCACATATCACTTGTTACACCTTGCCAGCCTGCTAAAGACTCATTTATGCCCACTCTTTTTCCTGTTAGCTAGTCAGTCTTTTTTTTCATTCTTCATGAGATGAGGGTGTCACTGGCTAAGCCATTCCAGAGGGCAGTTAAGAATCAACCACTTTGCTGTGAATCTGGAGTACTATATAGGTCACACCATATAAGGATGGCAGTTTCCTCCCCTAAAGGACATTAGTGAATCAGATGGATTTTTACAACAATCATTTCAAGGTCATCCTTAGAATCTTAATTCCAGATTTTTACTGAATTCAAATTCTATCACCATCCACAGTGGAATACATTACCTGGGTTTCTGGATTAACAGTCCAGCGATAATCATCTCTTCAATTCTATTCATACCAACACTTCATCATCTACAGCTTCAGATTTTATTTTCCATAATAATCTTTCAACTGACATCTTATCAAATGCCCTCTGGAAATTCAAGTACAGTACACTCACCAGTTCCCCTTTATCCACATGTACATTACTTCCTGAAAGAACTCTAATAATTTGGTGAAATATGATTTTCCCGCTCACCAAACCATTTGGATCCTATCTGATTAACTTGATTTTTTTAACTATGTCCTGCTGTATATCCTTACTAACGCCTTCTTTAAGACAGATACTAAGTTAACTGGTCTGTAGTTTCCTGCTATCTATCTCTCTCCCCTTCTGAATAATAATACATTCACTATCTTCCAATCAACCAAAACAAATCTTTCGAACTTTTGAATTTTAGAACCAATACATCAACTATCTCTTGTCACTTCTGTTAAGACCTGGGGATAAAGTCCATAAGGACCCAGGCACTTGTCAGCCTGCAGAGACAACAATTTGCTCAGTACAGGGAGTCCCTGATTTATAAAGGTCTGGCCTAGCGACAGTTTGTACTTGATTTGCTTTGTTTTATTACTGACACATGTACCGAGGTATAGTGAAAAGTGTTGTCTCATGTGCTTTACAGGCAGATTGTAGTATACAATGCAACAGGGTAACACAACAGAGTGTAGGATACAGTGTCACAAGTGAGGCAGCAGGGTGGCTCAGTGGTTAGCACTACTCCATCACAGTGCCAGGGATCCAGGTTCAATTCTTGCCTCAGGCAACTGTCTGTGTGGAGTTTGCATATTCCCCCTGTGTCTGTGAGGGTTTCCTCCTACAATCCAAAGATGTACAGGTCAGGTGAATTGGTCATGCTAAATTGTCCATAGTGTTAGGTGGCTTAGTCAGGGGTAAATATAGGGTAGGGGTTTGGGTGGGTTACTCTTAGGAGGGTCTGTGTGGACTTGTTGGGCTGAAAGGCCTGTATCCATACTGTAGGGAATCTAATCTAAACTGCTGAAAAGATGCAGAAAGAGATCAACGTTAGTATTTCTCAAAAGCCTGATAAGAGCAGGGAAGAAGCTATTCTTGAATCTTTTGGTATGTGTATTCAAACTTTTATATCTTTTGTCTGATGGAACTGGGTGGAACAGAGTACAACCGGGGTGGGAGGGATCTTTGATTTTTTGGTTACTGTCCCAAGGCAGCAGGAAGTACAGATGAAGTCAGTGGATGGGAGGTTAGTTTGCCTGATGGCCTGGGCTCTGTTCACGACTGTCTGCAGATTCTTGTGCTTTATGCACATGCTGAATTTCCTTAGCCTTCTCAGCAAGTAAAGGCATTGCTGTGCTTTCTTGATCATATTGTCAATGTGTGTGGACCCTGCAAACTTGATCTCATACATGATTGTAATTTTAAAGATCTGACAAACAAACATTTCCTTTCCTTACTTATGAATGGCTCCTTTATATTGTCCTGCATTGTATTCCGAATTGCATGTAAATCACTTGTGGACAGATTCCGGAAGGGAATCCATTTTCAATCCGGGGACTGCCTATTCCTAGTGATTGTGATTTTCTTAAGCTCCTCCTTCCAATTCACTTCCTGATTTACTGCTAATTTTGTAATTTTTTTTACTTGCTGTTTTTTATACTGTGTCGAATCATCTCACCTGCCACCTACTTTTGCACAATTTGATTTTTTTTCTTTAATGTTGATACTGTCCTTGGCTGTGAACCTGAATTAATTACACAGTTGTCATCATTCGTCCCTGAGGAAAGAAACATCAGCAGCAGCAACTTGCTCTTAGGTACCATTTTTAATTCTGTAGGACCTCCAAGTCCCTTATTAAGAGTGCTCTCAGTTAACATTTGATGTCATGTCACACAAAGAGGCATCAGACAGGGGAAGACAGAGATAGATAAAGGCTTCCTCAAACAGGTAGGTTTTCAAGAGTCTCTAACTAAAAGAGGTGAGTGAAGTCAATAATTAAGCAGAAGAGTTAGGGAGAGAATTTAGACCATCAGATATAGGATCAGAAATAAGGCCATTCAGCCCATCGAGCCTGCTTTGCCATTCAATCATGGCTGATAAGTTTCTCAATCCCATTCTCCTGCCTTTTCCCTTTAACCCTTGATCCCCTTGATACTCAAGAACCTATCTATTTCAGTCTTAAAACTCCTCAAAGACCTGGCCTCCATAGACTTCTGTGACAATGAATTCCATAGATTCACCACCATCTGGCTGAAGAAGTTTCTCCTTAAATCCATTCTAAAAGGTATTTCCTTTACTCAATAACCTAATTTCAAGACTTGGAGCAAGGCTTGGTTGTTAATTATGAAATGGTGATAATTGGAGACATGCAAGAGGCCAGCACTGGAGGAACACATAGATGTTGGATAGTTTTCAGCAATGTTCACTGTAAATATTTTTGCAGATGTGTAGTTCAAGTACTCAGCCTTTTCCAATATATTTACAGGTCCAGCAATAAGCAGTAATAAAGTGAGGAGAAACGGTGACTGGCCTGGACAGGAACCTGAGCGGCTGCGTGATCTGGAGAGATTATAATTTGTCGCGATGGAAAATGCTAGGGAGGGGGGGTGCAAGTGAGGCTCTGGAGGGATTTCAAAGTAAGGCTGAGACCTTTTGAGAAGAGCACAAGAAATGTGCATCATTGTGTGCGTGATGATATCTGTGTGATGTGATTTATGTACTGCCATTTCTACTCAGCAAACAAGTTTAAGGTTTATTGAAGAGGTTCCTCTGTAAATTATTTTACAATAACAACAGGGCTATAAAGGCAAAGTGTTTTAAATCTAAACTCCACTCCTGAGAGGATAATACAGCAATGAACATCTCTGCTTCTCAAGTGGATAATTTCATTTTTAATATACCTGAAAGGCAACAAAATGAAGATCTTTAATAACAGGCTTCCTGACCAAAACTTCACAGAGATAGCAAAGCCGGTCAATCGGACCTGTCATTCAAGTGAAAAGGAGCTGCATCTTTCATCGTCCTGAATATATAATTTAAATTCACCAACTCACTAATAACTCCGATTTGAAACCTGAGTGCCACAGTATCTTTGAATTGAGTTCTGATATTTAAATGCAGCTTCAGATTATTCTCCCTCTTTAGGAACTGTGACTTGATTCATGTTAATTCAAACCATTCAAGAGCTTGGACTCAGTTATTCCTTGCAATTCTTTGAATGATACCATCTGTGCTTAAAGGCTTTAATATCTGGATTCTTTTAAGCATTTTTCAGTGAATTGCTTTCACCCCAGCTGGCCCACGATCACACGTCTGATTCTCCTCTGGTGTAAATGGATACTATTATAAAGGGAAAGCGTTCTGTAAGATTCAATACTGTTCCTGTATGGAACTGTTTCTGCACTTGCCCTGCTGTCCACATCAACTGTTTGTGAAGCTTTGTGCAGCAATGTGTCTTTTATGCAAAAAAATCTTTGATGTCTCAACATGTTGCCTCTCCTCTGACAGCACAAGATTCAGTTCAAGGTGCGACAGATTCCAGATCTGCTACTTCAGTACGATATAATTCCAGCCTTTTGGATCATTTAACTGTCAGCAGTTGTAGTCCTGTATTTGCAAATCCTGTCTCCCTTACCCTCTCAAAATTTCAACATCTCTCTCCTCTTTTGAGATGTTCCATGCCCTAGCTAATGTTTATCTCTCAGCAAACAGCCTTAAAACAGATGTTTTAAATTCACTCACAGGGGCAGCACGGTGGCTCAGTGGTTAGCACTGCTGCCTCACAGCACCAGGGTCCCAGGTTTGATTCCAGCCTTGGGCAACTGTCTGTGTGGAGTTTGCACATTTTCCTCGTGCCTGCATGTGTTTCCTCCGGGTGCTCTGGTTTCCTCCCACAGTCACAAAGTTGAGCAGGCCAGATGAATTGGCCATGTTAAATTGCCCATAGTGCTTGGTGCATTAGTCAGAGGGAGATGTGTCTGAGTGGGTTGCTCTTCGGAGGGTTGGTGTGGACTTGTGGGGCGAAGGGCCTGTTTCCACACTGTAGGTAATCTAATCTAATCATATGGATATCCCAATATTTATTGCCAGTTACTAAATGCCCCTTGAGAAGGTGGTGGTGAGCTGTCTTGTTAAACCGCTGCAGTCCATGTGTTTTATATAAACCTACAATGCTGCCAGGGAGGGAAGCCCAGGATCTTGACCCAGTGACAGTAAAGGAACAGCAATATATTTCCAAGTCAGGATGGTGGGCAGCTTGGAGGGGAACTATAACCCGGTGTCATGTGGTCAAAAATCACATGACACCGGGTTATAGTCCAACAGGTTTATTAGAAACTGCAAGGTTTCAGAGTCCCCGCTCCTTCCTCAGGCAGTTAGTGAGAGAGAATACATCGGACACAGAATTTATATAGTCAAAGATCAAAGGATCATACAACTCATGTGAATGGATTGAACAAACCCAGATGGCTATTAAGTCTTTAATCAGTTAGAGTGGAGTTGGAGGTTTCGATTGATTAATATGTAAATCCCTGCCCCAAGATAACTTTAGGTTTTATCAGAATAAAGGTGACACATCAGGTCAGACAATACATTTTAGGTGTGACACCATGTTTCAAGTCTGCTTGTATCTCATCCAGGAGCTAGAGTTGTTATAGTACCAAAGTAGAAATTTATAAAATGCCATATTGACTGACTCTCTACAGTTTTTGTGCCTTTTAAGCAAAATAGAATGAGAGGGAGAGAGTGCATGTGTGTGAGAGGGTGTGTGTGTGTGCATGTGTGGGTATGAGGAAGAGAGAGAGAGTCTGTGCGTGTGCTTGAGGGGGAGCGTGTGCGAGTGTGAGGGAGTATATGGGTGTGAGAGCATGTGTGTGATTGTGTGTGACAGTGTGTCTCATACATACAGACTCACACTCTTACAGGCATATACTCCCTCACACTCGCACATACTCTGTCAAGCGGACACACTCCAGCACACATTCTCACACATATATAGACCCTCACACTCATACAATCTTTCTCAAGAACACCTGCAGACGCACACACATACATGCACACACACTCTCTCTCACACACACAAACATACAGCCACACATATAAAACTATTTGATGAATTTGCATTTGCAGATACATCCTATTTTGTTCAAAAAGCATACAATCTGTAGACGGTCAGTGAATGTGGCATTTCATAAATTCCTACTTTGGAAATAAAGCCAGTCTGGCTCCAGGATGAGATACAAAAAGACTTGAAACATGGCACCATATTTGAAATGTATTGTCTGACCTAAGGTGTCACCTTCATTTTGATAAAACCTGAAGTTATCTTGGGGCAAGGATTTACATATTAACCGATCAAAACCTGCATCTCCATTCTAACTGATTAAAGACTTAATAGCCGTCTGGGTTTGTTCAATACATAAGTTGCATGACCCTTTGATCTTTTACTATAAATTCTGTGTCCAATGTATTCTCCCTCACTAGCTGACTGAAGAAGGAGTGGGGGATCGAAAGTTGGCAGTTTCAAATAAACCTGTTGGACTATAACCCGATATCATCGTGATTTTTTACTTTGTCCATCCCAGTCCAACACTGGCACCTCTACATCATTTCAGGAGATGGTATTCCCAGGTAACTGCTGTCCTTGTTCTTCTAGATGGTAGTGGTTGCTCTCTTCAAAGGTGCTGTCAGAGGAGCCTTGGTGAATTTCTGCCATGCATCTTGTGGATGAAGCACACTGCTGCTACTGGGCATGGTCATGGGTGGAATTTTACAATCGCAGGCAGGTGGGTTTAAAGCTACATTGGGAGTGGAGGAGAAGAGGGTTGAAAAATCCACCAACAATTTTCCTGCATCTACCTCCCCACACCAGCCCCAACACAAGCATATGGGCAGTGAGAGGGGCATTGGATGGCTTGCTTACCCCCCTGCCAATAGACTGGCCAATTAAGAGTTACTTGTCACTTTCTTTGACCAAGGCCAGTGATGTGCCAGAGGTCCTAAGACTGCTCAAACTCCAGTAGGGCAATGTATTAAACTCCATTTGCCACCTCTCACGTTTACTGTTATTTTCAATCACTGATTGGCCAGCAGCCAATTGGGGAGTGGGACTTCCTTCCCCAGATGGAGGCGGAGGTCTTGCCTCAAAGTCCATTCATAGCTCATAGAATCATAGTATCTTGACAGTACAGATAGAGGCTATTTGGCCCATTGAGTTTGCACCAACCTGCTGAAGAGCATCCCACCCTATCTCCATAGCCCTGCATTTTACCATGACTAATCCATACATCCCTGGACACTTAGCATGGGAAATTCACCTTACCTGCACATCTTTGGACAGTGGAAGGAGACTAGAGCATCTGGCAGAAACTAGAACACCCGGCAGAAACCCATGTAGACAAGGGGAGAATGTGCAAACTCCACACAGTCACCTGAGGCTGGAGTTGAACCCAGATCTCTGGCACTATGAGGCAGCAGTGCTAAGCACTGAGCCACTATGCTGCCACTGCAGACCTGAAATAGAACATAGAACATCACAGCGCAATACAGGCCCTTCGGCCCTCGGTGTTGCGCTGGCCTGTGAAACCAATCTGCAGCCCATCTAACCTACACTATTCCATTCTAGTCCATTTGCCTACCCAATGACCATTTAAATACACTTAAATTTGGCGAGTCTTTAAGTTTCAGGCAGTGCGTTCCACAACCCTACGTCTGACGTCTGTCATATATCTATCACCCCTCAATATAAAGCTATGTCCCTTCATGCTGGCTATCACCATCCAAAGAAAAAACACTCTCACTGTCCACCCTATCTAACCCTCTGATTACCTATATGTCTCAATTAAGTCACCTCTCAGCCTTCTTCTCTCCTTCGAAAACAGCCTGAGGTCTTCCAGCCTTTCCTTGTAAGACCTTCCCTCCACATCAAGCAACATCCCAGTAAATCTCCTCTGAACCCTTTCTAAAGCTTCCACATCCTTTCTATAATACAGTGACTAGAACAGTACGCAATACTCCAAGTGTGGCTGCACCAGAGTTTTGTACAGCTGCAGCGTGACCTCATGGTTCTGAAACTCAATCCCTCTGCAAATAAAAATTAACACATCGTATGTCTTCTTAACAACCCTATCAACCTGGGTGGCAGCTTTATGTACATGAACACCGAGATCTCTCTGCTCATCTACACTACCAAGTATCTTACCATTAGCCCAAGGAAATGGTACTCTGCATTCTTCTTATTCCTTCCAAAGTGAATCACCTCACACTTTTCTGCAAAAAACTCCATTTGCCACCTCTCAGCCCAGCTCTGCAGCTTATCTATGTCCCTCTGTAACCTACAACATCCTTCGTCACTGTCCACAACTCTACCAACCCTTAGTGTCATCCATAAATTTACTAACCTATCCTTCTATGCCCTCATCCAAGTCATTTATAACAATGACAAACAACAGTGGACCCAAAACAGATCCTTGTGGTACACCACTAGTAACTGAACTAGGATGATTATTTCCCATCAACCATCACACTCTGTCTTCTTTCAGCTAGCCAGTTTCTGATCCAAACCACTAAATCACCCACAATCCCATGCCTCTGTATTTTGTGCAATAGCCTACTGTGGGGAGCCTTATCAAAGGCCTTAGTGAGATTCATCTACACACATCAATTGCTTTACCTCAACCAACTGTTTGGTCACCTTCTCAAAGAACTCATTAAGGTTTGTGAGGCACAACCTACCCTTCACATAACCATGTTAATTATCCCTAATCAACTTATTCCTGTCTAGATGATTGTAAATCCTATCTCTAATCACCCTTTCTAACACTATACCTGCAACAAAAGTAAGGCTCACTGGTCTATAATGTCTAGGGTTGTCTCTACTCCCTTCTTGAACAAGGGAACAGCATTTGCTGTCCTCCAATCTTCTGACATTATCCCTGTAGATAATAACAACATAAAGATCAAAGCCAAAGGCTCTGCAATCTCCTCCCTGGCTTTCCAGAGAATCCTAGGGTAAATCCCATCCAGTTGAGGGGACTTATCTATTATAACACTTTCCAGAATTGCTAACACCTCCTCATTGAGAACCTCAACCCCACCTAGTCTAGTAGCCTGTATCTCAGTATTTTCCTCGACAACATTGTCTTTTTCTAGTGTGAGCACTAATGAAAAGTATTCATTTAGCACTTCCTCTATCTCCTCTGACTCCACGCACAACTTCCCACTACTATCCTTAGTTGGCCCTAATCTTACTCCAGTCATTCTTTTATTCCTGATGTACTGATAGAAAACCTTAGGGTTTTCCTTGATCCTATCCACCAATGACTTCTCATATGTCCTCCTGGCTCTTCTTAGCTCTCCCTTTAGGTCTTTCCTGGCTAACGTGTAACTCTCAAGTGCCCTAACTGAGTCATCACATCTCATCAAATGTTATCTCTATTAATCTCTGTACTGATCTGTTGAGTTTTTCCAGCACTTCATGTTCTTATTTCTGATCTCCAGCATCCAGAATAATTTTCTGTTTTGATTTTGTTTTAGTCCTCATTTAGAATTGGCTTGAAGAGGGAAGGACAAAGCAGATGCCTCACAAGAAGGAAAAGTGAAATGGAGGGGGCAGTGGAACAAATATGCAAGTGATGCAGCTATGACTAGTGAACAGATAGGGAGAAAAAAGTGCATCAATGAATGGAACATAGGAACATTCAGTTCCTCAAACCTGTTCACTATTCAATTGGATCATTAATAATTCAATTCATCGATCAACTTTGGTCCTGTAATCCTTAATGCACCTGTCTTTGAAATAATCATTTGACCTGGCTTCTTTTTGGGAAAAAGAGTTAAAATTTTCCACAATCTTTTGCACAAAGATGTGTTTTCTGACAACATGCTGCCTGACTCTCATTTTAAGGAATCTTTGTTCAGGTCATCTCAACCAGAGGAAATTGTTTTTCTCTAAATACCTTATCTTTGTCATTTCCTATGCCTCAGTTAGATCTTCTGTATTCAATGGCATTGTGTGCGCTGTGATGCCCACCAATACCAGCATGTGGTTGGAGTAGTTTCCTGTCCCCATCCTCTTAGTTTGTCTGAGTATGAAGGTCTACTTGGTTTATAGTGAAAAAGAAACAGCCGCTAGGGTGCTTCAACAAGAAGAGGCTCTTGACCTAAACAAGGTGTAGCTTAATGCATTGGTAGCTGTCAGGTAAAAGTAACATTAATAAGTTAAATATGGCATCAAGTAATACCCTTCTATGATTAACATTGGAAGCCCACCAAGAACATATATAATTCAGTGAATAAATCTTAAAATTACCTGGAGAAATCAAAGAATTTTGATCTTCTCATGCCAGTGTCTCTAAGTAAAATGTTACTTTCAGTGAGGTAGCATAAAGAGACAATGGGATAAATTCTCAACAGAGATTTTTTTTTTAGCCACATTGAAAATGCAACTGACCTATGGTTTATTTATTACTGGCAAAAATTACGTTGTGTAAAACAGGGATTCTGATGATAGATCAAGCATGCTGCCAAAATATTAAATAAGACTTTGCCTTTAACTTTCTCTCCAACGGCAAAAAACAGAAAGTGAAACAAAAAAAAAGATGAATTATTCTTCATACCATCTGAAGATAAATGAATTCCCGCTGAAGATGCGGGACTTAGCAATATGGTAAGTTCTAGACAGCCACATTGTCCTTTGAATACTTCACATCACCAAAGTCTACATGAAAATCACTGTCCAGAGCGGCCAGGAACAGTTTTTAGTTCTACTTTTCATTTGTGTGTATGCTGGATTTGACATTGATTCTATGCTGATGAATATAGCAAGAGCTTTAGTGTTCAATCCATTGTTATTTAATTCTCTGCCTCATCTATTGTCCTTCTCTAATCTTGACTATCTGAACTACCAATATTGCACAAAGAATGACATAAATTAGAAAGACCTATAAAATAATCCATGTTTATAGTTCCCTAAATACTTTTGAAACCATTTGCAATTACTGCTCTTTATCTTTTCAGGTTCAATAAGTCATTTTCCCCTGTATTGTGGGTCTGCAGTAATATAGTATGGTGAAAGTGAGGACTGCAGATGCTGGAGATTAGAGTCGAGAGTGTGGTGCTGGCAAAGCGCAGCAGGTGAGGCAGCATCCGAGGAGCAGGAGAGTCAACATTTCGGGCAAAAGCCCTTCATCAGGAATGAGGCTGTGAGCCAAGGAGGTGGAGAGATCATATAGTAGTGGTAATATAGTATGTAATTGTCCATACATTGTGATAACCTTTTCACACCCACAAACTATAATTACGACGTTTTGATATTGTTTATATAGCAAGTCCTTTGGTATCTCACATGTGGAAGGTCTTGGGTTCATTGCCCTAACCTTGGGTTTACTCTTGCCCATGGTGCACTGCCTTCCAAATAAAGTTGTTTCTTGTTTTTCAGTTTTTTTTTTAATTTGGCTCATGCCACGATGCAGTTAATGGGAGCCAAAAACTCTGCGGTATCTTGTCCCAAGTGTGTGCCTTGACAGATTATGAGGAGATTGCAGCTGAGCCTCATCCTATGCTCTCACGCAATGTCCGCTTAATCTTGATCAAGATTGGGAACACCGTGTAGCCCACAGATACTGAGAGCAACACAATGAATGGAAGCAATGAAATCAGCTCCAAAGAGGGACTGAAGTGTTGTTCAGTTTGAAAATGGAATGTGTACACTTTATACTATGTGGGTCACTCCTCAAAGCCACGTGAATTCAATAACACCGTTGATGAATGCAACTTGATCTGCAGAATTTGCAGAACTGGTACTCCACAATATTCCAGGAAAGTTTCTTAGGAGCAGATGAAATTAGGCGAATAAAACAAACAAGAGATAGTAAATCTCGGCGGCATTTCAGAATGCCTGCTATAATTGCAGATACCTGAGGAGAAAAGCCATGAATAAAACAAATGAAGTGCATGGAACAGAAGGAATTAAAGCATGGAGCAGTTCATTTGCAAAGCAGTTACTTACAGATAATAAGTGTAGGACTGGGAGCTTCTCCTGCCGGGTGGGATGGTTGGAGGATTTAGGCAGTGAGGGGAAGGATGGAATGAAAGGAAAAAAAAAACAAATATTAATGGATCAAAAGAAAACTAAAAAAAAACTTGCTTCCTTAATTAAAAGAAACTGTTAAAAGCTGTGATGGTTGATGCTTAAGTGAAGCTCGTGGTAAAGCAGAGAATCACACATTGTGGTACAGTTAATGACAGGCACAACAAATTAATTGGAGGATGAGAACAATACACTAAGCATTCCATTGCCCTGAAAACCTACAGAGCATTAATATCTCACCCTGGCTGTACAGTACAGTGTTAAGCTGCTTTTATTCGTGATGTTTAAATATGGATACATGGGGAATCAATTTTCTGGAGCCGACTTCCAGCATTTACAAATTCATTCCTTTCTCCAAAGCCCAGATTGTTCCATTCATTGCTTTTTTTCACGGCTGTTTGATGGGGTAAAGGAGCTGGATTCAGTTGTGAGCTAGCACCATGAATCCCAGGATTGCTGAATCTGAATTCAAACAGCGACCACGCAGAGCTCCTGCTGCAAAGACGTTAAAAATGACTTCATTTGTTCTGTGTCTGAGATGGATGGGTTTGGGAAGTCCAATTATTTTCTGCTAAAATAGCTTGTCAATACTTGGCGCAAGACAGCATTAGATTATAATCTTATTTATAACAGCAGGTCTTTTTTTGTCAAGACTATTTTGCAGAAATATTGAGGTTCCAGAAATCAATATGGGGAAGCTCGTTTTAAAATTTATGAAGCATTATGAGAGTACTGGGCAGCCATAAGAACGCTCAACTTCACCGCAAGGGGATGTTAGTGTGATGGTGCACACCTGTTCAGATCCCAGTCTGAATGAGAGGAGTACAGTCCAAGATGTGGCACCTTCTTGAGGAATGGGAGGGAGGAAGCAATCAGATAGAAGTGGCCTTATATCTCTGAGTACAATGCTTCCCAAATGTCTTCCCACCATGAGGTTTGGAAAAATGCAGTGATATCTTAGTGGAAATTATGAGAGGTGGGGTACAGGGTGGTGGCGGGGAGACAGCAGTCAGGGTAGAGGTGGACAGGGATAGGAAACGTCTGTGAGTGCAGGGTGGGCACTTGCCAGGGCCAGGGGAGTGGGTTGCTGTGAGAACAAGAGCACAGCTGTTGTATCGCAGTGAGAGACCTACAATGGCCGCTGCTGCCTCCGAGCACACCAGCCCAAACTTTCAGCCCGTGACCCCACTTGGGGTCCTGACTCTCACTTTGGGGAGCTCTCTTCTTGTGGATGGCTGATACAAATATTAAATGTGTGGAAGATATGAATGCAGGCGAATTTAGTAACATGGGGATAAATTCTGATTAAGAAAAAAACAGATTTTTAGGCAGGCAACAAATCTGAAACAATGAAACTGAAAATGCTGGAAATGCTCGGCAAGTCAGTCGTATGTGGAGGGTGACCCAGAATTCAAAGTTTATCATTGTTTATTCTGTTTCTAGTGCATATTGCCAACAGTTTCTACTTTTATTGTAAACTTCATTGTCCCCTCTCATTTACTTAAAACAATTTCTGGTTGTGAATTTCCACAGGGCTTTCTCCAATTATTCACTGTAAATTCTGCCTTAAGAACATAGGAATGGAAGCATAAATTGGTCATTCAACCCCTTAAACAGTCTCTGCCGTTGAACCTGACCAGGGTTGATCACCTATTCCAACAGCTTTTTCCTGCACTGTCACCACTTCCCATAAAATCTTTAATATCTTCAATCTGTTACGACACGGGGTAAATACCTCTGCTAATTTAAATCTGACACACAGAGAACCTCACCTCTGTTAAATTTTGAGAGGCAAAGAACTATCCCAGAGATCACTATTTAAAGCAAAAAATTAACAACTTTATTCTTTAAGTCCACAAGAGAACATTAAACAACTATTTACAATTCCTTTCTCTTAAACCTATCTTTTACCTCCCACACTCCAATACTGGTCAGATAAAAACCCTGATTAAGATTTACAAAAAAAAATTGAAATTTCAAAACCAGCCAGCTGTCAAATCTTCTCTTTGTATCTTCCTCTGTAGCTTTTCCTCTGTCATCTTTTCTTCAGTATACTGCTTCGCAGGTCTTTCATATGAACAGATACCTTTCAGAGAGTTATTCGGCTGGCAGTCTATACTTGTTGGTTTTGTTGGCAGTTCTCCCTCTTACTGTTCAAAATATACAGTTTTATACCCCAAAACATCGGATCATTTCATTGGTTTGATGTCATCAAAATGCTAAATTCAAATTCGATTGGATTTTGGTATCTGGGACATAATTTAAACTGTTGGCTGAACTTTAATTTGTTTTTGTTCTGTGACAACCAAGTGTTAGATTTTTACTTTGTTCAGTACACTCTGTGCTTTCAGTCAGTCCTTGTTAGCTTCCTCTTTCTCTTAAAGGTACAGTACACCTCAACACCTTCATAACAGATCTCCTCCATGAAGTTATACAGTCCCTTGAGGTAGAGAATGCCAATGAGTTACTGCTCTCTGAGTGAAAACGTTAGTCCTCATCACAGTCTTAAATGGGCACCTCAGACTCTGAGACTGTGACCCTGATAATAGATTCCTCCTACCCAGGACAGACATCATTCTGAGATCTACCCTGTTAATCCTTGCAACATTTTTGTATCCTTCATTTTTCTGCTGATTTCTCTAAATTTAATTTTCTAAACTGAACAGGATGTCAACACAGTCTCTTCGACCCCTCCTCTTGAACAATGCTGTAATTCCAGGAACTGTTCTAATGAAGCAATATTTCATTAGATATATTTCTTAGGACTAATGAGATTGAAGAGTATGGGGACAAAGTGGGAACGTCACTGAGTTAGATGACCATGGCAATACTGAATGGCCAAATGGCCTATGCCTGCTTGTATTTTCTATGTTTCTAATGTTAAGTGATTAAGTGAAATGAGACAGATGATTTTAAGGAAGTTGTCTTTGCACGGTGGGAAGTTGGATGTTAGTGGTGAGGGATAGTGCAAATCTAGGACATTCTCGTTAAAACATTGTTGAGGTTAGGTCAACTGAAGTTGTTGAAGCTCACGTTGTTTTATTAGACTGGGTGTTAAGAGTTTTGGAACAAAGGTAAAGTTGCCACAGTCTTACCAGACCATTGGACTGCTGTCTCATCGGACAGACAGACAACTAGCGATGGTTTAACCTGAAGGACAGTGTGGTGCTGGAAAATCACAGTCAGTCAGGCAGCATCCGAGGAGCAGGAGAATCAACATTTTGAGCATAAGCCCTTCATCAGGAAAGGCTTATGCTCATAACTTCAATTCTCCTGCTCCTCAGACGCTGCCTGACCTCCTGTGCTTTTCCAACACCACACTTTTCGACTCTGATCTCCAGCATCTGCAGTCCAAGGGGAGTACAAGGCTGGGGGGCAAGGGTTGTATGAGGTTT
>NC_057713.1:16858219-16892109 GCF_004010195.1 Chiloscyllium plagiosum
CGAGGCGAGGGGGAGGGGGAGTACGATGCTGGCGGGGGGAGTATGAGGCTGGGGGGGAGGGGGAGTACTGGATTAGAATTGTTTTGAGTAGTGAGACACGATGGGCCAAAGGGCCTTTTGTTTTGACCTCTGTAGGTTTGTGTATCTGTTCATCATCCTGACCTGCCTTCCTGTTCCTACTACGCCAGTTCTCCTGCTGTCATTAGGCTAATGAATCACTGCTAATGAATAACAAGACGGATCACCACAACCATTATTCAGTAATCATTTCAAAATTAGAAAGCTTGAGGTACTATGTAAACCAAATTGAAAAATGACCATAGAAAGTGTTAGTAACTACTCTTTGGATGAACATTTGCTGAGAAAGGTTTCCCCTGGACAAACTACAAACTGAGAAGGTGCTGCCACATTGTTTTTTTCAGTTTGCTGATTTTTGACCAAGAAAATAAAGATAATCTCTAATTTTGTGTGTTCGGGAGAGGTGGGGCTGGGGGGTGGTGGTTGCAAACTGTGCTCCAAGGGAGAGACTGACAGCTCATGGACGAGTGCAACTTCAATAGAGCGAGTGCTGACATTGCAGAATTCATCCTCTCACTACCGTGGGCGGCACGGTGGCACAGTGGTTAGCACTGCTGCCTCACAGCGCCTGAGACCCGGGTTCAATTCCCGACTCAGGCGACTGACTGTGTGGAGTTTGCATGTTCTCCCCGTGTCTGCGTGGGTTTCCTCCGGGTGCTCCGGTTTCCTCCCACAGTCCAAAGATGTGCAGGGTCAGGTGAATTGGCTATACTAAATTCCCCTAGTGCTAGGTAAGGGGTAAATGTAGGGGTATCGATTGGTTTCGCTTCGGCGGGTCGGTGTGGACTTGTTGGGCCGAAGGGCCTGTTTCCACACTGTAATGTAATCTAATCTAATCTAATCTACCCAATAAGCACCTAACAGAGGTATGGTCACAATGTCCATATGGTGAGCAATGCTGTTAATATGCCAATAAACTAAACATTCCCATCAGCTAGTGAGCTGAAGAAATAATTCTCCCTTGAAATTCATTGATTATTTGTGTGTGCACTGGTTTGAACCCCATATAGGATAAGTGTGATCAAATGGATGGCAATGCAAACTCTACTGTGTAGTTACAAAAGAGACAAGGGTTGGGGTAACAGAGCAGACGGGGTGGACCCATAGGACAGGGCGCTGTGCCTGCCACCACCCTGCAGGCCTCTGAAATAACTCCACAGTGGCCAATATCCCATCACCAAGTCACCCTTTAATACATGTGGAAAGATCTGACTCTGGCACAGCCTCATCAGAGTCAGCACCCAGACTGCCAGAATCTCTGTTCTTTTTTTCAGGAGAGGCTCAGCAATATTTATTAATTTCTTTTTCTTGTTCCCTCCATTAAGTTATCTCTACAATGCACAGTCCAACTAAATGCGAGCAGTGGAGAGCTATCTCCTATACATAGCTAATGGAAAATATATTCAAATACCAAGAGACATAAAAAAAAATCCTAAACAATTCAAAGTGCAGTGATAATTTTCTAGAATCTCTGTTCTTATCTGTTGGCCAGGGCTCCCTGATTGGACCAGATTAACAGCCCCAATCAGGGAACTCATATTCTATGAGGTCGACCTGGCTGACTTTGTTGTAAAGATTACGGCCCCCGCCCTCATTTTATGAGCAAGGTTGGGAGGTGCAGTGTGGGCTGCCTGTTTGTGACCCAGTTAAATCCTTTAAGTGTGCCAATAGTGCCCATTTGCAGGCTTCTGCCCACTGTCACTCAGCTTTTGCATGTGAGACCTGGCAGAATTGATCATGTGAGCTGTTTGGTCAGTGACAGGAGGGCGTCTCCTTTCCAGGTCCTGATGCCAATTGGTGGTGCAACCAGTGTTCCATCCCTGCATCTATCATCATCTCCTCCAGCCCTGCCTTTTCCAACATACCCCTCCAGCAGTCCCCGTCCACTCCCCCTCCCCTCCCCCTCGCTGAGGTTTCCCTGAAACCGACATCCACCTTTCGCCATCCCACCTACCTTACCCCCAAGCTCCAGCCCCACCCTCCTATTGATCGATCTGCCCCCACATATTCCTGATGAAGGGCTTATGCCCAAAACGTTGACTCGCCTGCTCCTTGGATGCTGCCTGACCTGCTGTGCTTTTTCCAGCGCCACACTTTTTGATTCTACCTGGGCAGAGTAAATAGAGTGAGAGTGTTCCCATTGGCGAAAGGATTGAGAAGCAGGTGGTACCGATTGCAGCTTTGCGCCAAAAGAAGTCACAGAGACATGAGGAAACAGCCTTGCACACACACAGTCGTTAAGATCGGGAAGGCTCAGTCTGGGAGTGCAGTGGAGATTGAGATATTCGGGAGAGAATTAGATTACTATTTGAAGAGGAATATACATCAGGTTATGAGGAGAAGGTGGAGGGGAATTAGATAAAGTGAACAAGAACAGGCACAATTGACTGAATGGCCATCATCTGCACTGTAAGCACTGAATGACTTCATGAACTGCTCCACACCAACCCCTCCCCCAACACTCTTACCATTGGTTACCTGACAGGTTCATCTCCAAATATTCCCACACCACTTGGAAAGTAAACAGTTGTAATTGTTTGATTGAATGGTTCTTGACTGACAGTCAAAGTGTCATTAATCCCTCCTTGTCCAATTATTTCAAACCCGGAGACAAGAGTCTTCAAAACCATATTTGTCGGACAAATGGCCCACTTGTTTTTCCTCTGGGCTGGTCATATCAGCTATGATCGAATGGTTGCGTAGACTCAATCTGCTGAACAGCCTAATTCTGCTGCTAGATCTTACGGCCTAGTGATTATTGCTCAAAACAGCATTGCAGTCATGGAGGGCTGGCAACGTCAGTATGTAAGGACAGCAACCCCTGGAAAGTAAGGCCTTCAGCATCTCTGAAGGGTATGACTGAGATATTTTCAAATCAACTCAGTCCAAATATAGTGGATGGATTGTGTAAAGGTTCAAAAAAGTCAGAGAAATTGGGAAAAGCATTTTAATGGGGAAAGGGGTCTTCTTGTGAAATTCCTATGTAAAATAACATTTCTGCATCGTTTAATCCCTTCATGTGGAGTTAAGGTAACAAATGTGGATATTTTGAGAGTACAGAATAGAGGAGCCTTCGGATTGCTGTTTGATCTCGATATCCATCTGAAGTCAGCATATCTGCATGCAGCAATTCTCACTCGGCCACTCCTGTTCTCTTGTAAGAAAACTACATCGTTTGAAGTGGATGAGAACAAATACCTGTGGCACTTAATGAAGTAGCTGGAGAAAACCATAGCTGCAGGGTTGCAAGGTCTCTGATTGCAGGCTTCTAAAATCTAAACCCTCCAGTTGTATTTTGCTCACTTTGTTTCCACTATTCTTGTCAAATGTTCTCACACTAAGAGGTCTTAGGGTCACTCTTCCCATTATAAAATATCAACTATATTCAGTCTTATGAGAAATGAGGGCCAATTGTCATGGATGACAATCGATGCTAAGGTCATGGCACTTTCTAGGTCGGTTCAGCAAGCCGGCAGAGTTTTGTCTCAGAGTGCAGCCTGGAGCAATTCAATGCTTGATTATACACAGAGCACTATATTATCTGTATCCTCTTGGCCTTTGTCTTTACAGCTCACCTTTCATGTTTAATCTGCAAACTGCAAAGGTTCAAAATAATACATTAAACTGTAGAAAGAGACCACTGAAAACCTGGACTTGGTTGGATGGTGGGTGCTTTGATATTACAGCACTCAGATGCAGCATTTTCAAATGATTTCTGTTTTGTTATCTTTGAGACACATTTGAAAACCATCTGCGGTAAACTTCCCAAACTGCACTGAACAGCCTGGTTAATTTCACAATTACATGGAACTTGCCTGGAGCAATTTGGGTGCATTTTTCACAAGATGTCTTCTAATCTTTGAATGTGCACAGGACTCAATCAGGTGCAGCCCTTTATAAAACCTTTCACTTGCACATTTTCCTCCACATACCCTAATCCACATGTTAGATAGTGATGGATTATGATGGTCACTTCTGCAACTCACAGGCATTTCCTGTGAAACACAAACCTGTTAATTGAGACCAGTTTGAGCTGAGCTGCATTGCTATGGCAATATGTGTTACATGTCACCATTTCCAATTAGAATAGAAGCCTAGATCCTTTGTGAATTCTCAAAGAGGATGAGAATGAGAGTTGCTTCATTTTATCTCACCTTTAAACATGTTTCAGATTAGCTTTTATAAGAACTAATTGCATAGATATCACGCTTAACTGTATACACCAAACAACATCCTACTTCAATGACTGGTGTCTCCTTCAACTATTATGATGCTAGCACTGAGTCTGCTTTCTTCTTGTGAATGCTCATGGCCACAAAAGGCCATAGTAACTGACAGCAAAGCCCATGGTGATTAACGTGATAAAGGATAAGCTACATTCTGCAGTGTTTATAACCAAGTATTGATCATAAATAATATAACCGTGTCTCTATGAAAGACGTACTACATTTACTTCGTGCATAAAGTAATGGATAAGTGGCCCAAGAATTTAGAGCAGATGTTAAAGCTCTTGATCTATCTGGTTTTCCGAGGGGCTCACTCAATGATGGCAGACCACAGACATACTGAATTAGATTGATGTAGACAAATCACATGGTCAGGATCAGGGCATAAAATGCTCAAGGATCTGTGTTAGGACCACATTTTCACCCAACAAATTGTCCAGAGATAATAAACTGCACCCTCCCTTCTTTAGAAAACAAAGACATTTGTGTATCATTTTACAATAATAGCTCCCAGTGACTTGCAAGGCAAATCCTTGTTACATGGGATCCTATGTGATTTATCAACATTTTAGGGAGTGTATTTCATTATTTTTATCGTTACCAGTGGCCTTGACAATAGATTTACCTTATGCACATTTTTTTTAATGAGGAATAAATATGCTTGCATTTTAAAAGATTGACCCATTCAAGTAAGGGACTGTTAATAAATCCAAGTCAATCTCTTTACACAGACTGTGGTGCCACATTCCTCAGAACTATACAAAGCAAGGGTCACTGTTGAGGAAATGGATTCTTTTTGCTATGGTTCCACCACTACTGCTGTCTGTTGTCTAACACATACCTTTTCTTCATGACCAAAACTATGCCAAGGAAAATGATGACAAACAGCAGAATTCCAGCAATAACCCCAGCGATTTTTACAGTGTGGTCTGTCTGCTTTTCTGGTTCTTCAGCACTCGGTTTGCGAGTTGCACCTCCTGAAAGGCAGTAAATTCAGACAGGAAGGAAATTAAAGAAAAACGAAGTCCACATTTATTTTCACTTCTACCTAGGGAAGAAAGATCTTCCTTGATCATTATCTCCCAAAGACACAGAAGAAGTAACCTTGGCCTCAAAATTACACTGTGAAGATTAGCATAATGACCACCTCTGACATGTTTGAATTTAAGAAAAGGTGGCAGTATAACATACTAATTCTTTTATTTTAATCGGGTTTGGGTGAGATTCGATCTAATTAAAAATCCATTCACTTAACTGAGTAGACATGAGAGGTTATTATTAATGGATTGAATATTCTTTATTATATAAAAAAAAGTATGTAATTGAATTCATAAATTTGCTTATACATTTGCCAATCTTAAACAGCATTATTTTGAGGTCACATTTCTTTAAACAAAAAACACAACTTTTAAAAATACGTTGTTCTTTCATATATACTTTATTGAGAAATATACCACTATGATGACCCATAAAATAAAAGAATACATGCAGTGTATTCCTTTCTATGGTGGTAGTTATCAAGCCACAATCAGCAGCGTGCCTCCATATGAACTGACATTGTCATAAATGGACACACTGGACCAAGAAATAAATGAATTCTCCATCCACTCTTCATGAATTAACTCTCCCCGTGCCCCCAAATACTGAAGTGTCAATAATTCTTCATCTTGTTGCTCCTGTGTCTGAGGGAGTGAGATAAGCTCATTTATCATGCATTCTCTCTCTTTGTTTTTCTCTAAGCTCTCCAGGTCTTGTCACCTTTGAGAGATCCAAATCGTAGCTATACATCTCGCCCACAAACTTTTATTTCCTAACAATTTATTCATAAACCGGCAGCCACTGAATGATCACAGAATCACTTAATATCTGTGTGAATGAGATAACTAGCATCGTGTAGTGAGTGCCTTAGCACTTGGAGGCTTTCTTTATCAACTACTATTTGCACTGTTTACCACATAATGTGATGGAATGTCAAAAGTACATTTATTGAAATTGCCTTTCTCTCATGTAAGTCAGATAACGAAAAAAAGTGCTGGGAACATAGAATTTATGTTGTCAATGCCTCACATGCTCCACTGTAACACAGTATCACAGTGCACAGAATGAGGCCATTCGGCCCTATTATGATCTCTAACTTTTGGAGATAAATTTGGAATGGAGAAGAATGAGGCCTGATTGGAACACACAAAATTCTCAAAGGATTTGACAAGGCCGATGTGGAAAGATTGTTTCCGTTTGTGGGAGAGTCTAAGACCAGAGGGCGTAAACTCAGTATAAGAGGCTTATTTAAAACAGACATGAAGTTTATTTTTCCCTCATAAAGGGTAGTGAAGTGGTGAATTCTTTACTGCAGAGGGCTGTCAATGTTGGGTCATTAGGATATTCAGGGATTAGATTACTTACAGTGTGGAAACAGGCCCTTTAGCCCAACAAGTCCACACCGACCCTCCAAAGCGCAACCCAGGGCTGAGATAGAGAGATGTTTGATCAACATGTGAATAAAGGTTTATGGTGAAAGGGCAGGAAAGTGCAGTTGAAGATTATAAGATCAGCCATGATCTCAATGAATGGTAGAGCAGGACTAAATGGGCTAAGTGGCCTGTGTCTAGTTCCACATTGGACTCCTCAATGAATAGCCGAAAGGATGACATGACAAAATTTCACATTTTATGAGTTTCATTGTAACAAAGGTCTAAACGCACAATTGATAAGTGCTATCTTTGTAGAAAATTAATACTTTAAACCACAAAACAGAATGTCCAGTTTCCTTTTAATGCCAGTGAAAATACAATGCGCACATATATGCTCCTTTATTTAGATATTTTGTTCTTTTGAAATCAGTCAAAGGTGATTCTTAGCTCCCAAGGGTTTACCTCTGGTTGTTTCCTTTGTCAGCCTGGGAATATTTAATCTCAACCCCGTCTTTCACAGTGATGAATTTCCCCTGGAGTTCTTCCTTTAGTACAGGCAAAGGAGTTTTTTTAATCCTTGTTTTAACACCTCATGATTTGCTCTGTTCAGCATGAGTACAAGCTCCTAACTGCAATCCTCCCTCATGAGGGACAGAGTCTTGCTGCTTATAGGTGTCTCCCCTCTCCCAGAACCTGGCAGGCTAACCTTGTCAGTTCAAGGATATCTTAGACCCTTCCTCTCTCAGAGCCCATGAGGTGAGATTGAGGAGACTCAGCCAATCAAAAGATTCACATTAGTTTCCTGGCAGATCTCAGAACAGGACGCAAGACCCCTTTATTTTTAACTTAAATTAAGATCATAGTCCCAAAACCTGACACCCTCACTAACTTCATAATTCTAACGGTGTTTAGATTAGAGTAGTGCTGGAAAAGCACAGCAGGTCAGGCAACATCCGAGGAGCAGGAAAATTGACATTTTGGGCAAAAGCCCCTCATTACTCTTACAGCCGATTGTGCCTGTGCTAATACTTTGGTCAAGATCATATATTAGCTCCTCTTCCCTCTGTCTTTACACAGCTCTGTAATTTATTTTCTCCTTAAGCAATTATTCTGTTTCCTTTCCAAAGTTCCAGTTGTGTTTTCAGGCAATGTATCCCAGATTATGACATCTTGCTGTGTTAAAGGAAAACTTTGCTCATATCGCTTCTGCTCCTTCCATCGATACTTGGAGATCTCATCATCTCATCTTCGTTTATTCTTGACTTAAAATATTAAGGCATTAACCACACAAGTTACCTCATTGTTAGAAAACTGACGTGAATTTTACAATCGCTGGCATTGTAACCCATCTCTCAGTTCATCAAACAAAAACCTCCAAGCTTTTCTCTTTCCTACAGATGCCTACTTGAAATGGAGTGGAGCTCAGTCTGTTCCTTTTTGTTCAAGATGCCCAGTACTGGAACGATATATTTGGCTGACAGCATCAGCTCCAAATTAACTCGATTTCCCACACAGTCACCATTTGCCAGTGAGAATGGGGGAATCTAGGTTGATTTTACATTTTTAAATTAGTTATTACAAGAGGTCAGCGGTAGACCACCTACTCAACCCCTACTACATTCCCAAACGTAATCACCTTGAACCATATCAGGAATAAAATCTATTTCCTTCTGAAAAAATGTGATTAATGTACACTAGGAAGTATCAATAGAGAAAAAAAGAAGTGACTATATTTGGTTAACATAAAAAAAGCAGCAGGAGTGAAGTTAATTGTGTTTTTAGAGTGAACTAAATGTACAGAAAGCAAAGACGTATTGCCAGCTATTTGTTTCAATAAAGTATTATAGACCATTTTTACATGGGTGCCCACTATGTAGGCTCTTAAGAGCTTCACATTACTGTGCTGTGTCATAGCTTGGAAAACCACAGTTGAAATATAAATTTATCTCAGAAATACAAGAAAAAGTGGGCAATAAATCATAAATGACATTGGAAAGCATTAAAATGCATTTGGTTTGTATTGCAGAAGGTATGAAAGTCTGTTTCAGCTTACATCAGACTCCTTTGAGACAGTTAACCCTGACCCTCTGCAATTGTACCCACAGAATTGCACGAGATTAAAATATAAAACAGTTCACCCTTTACCCAGCACATCAGGCCAGATGAGAAAAATCCCCCTACCCCCAAGTTGCTAAAACCTTTTAAATAGGGTAAACTAATATTTAAATAAATTACCACTTCTTTCAAAGTTGGATAAGGTGATAGCATATAAACAATCAATGGCTTGTGCACTAATTAATGCACATTGTCACTTTGGTAAGATTGCTGGAAATCTACTTCTGTTGGTTTATTTTTAGGTATCACATGTCAATTTTGGTGCCATATTAATGTGTTGGCAACTATGAATCATACCCAAAGGTTATGACATCCTCATTACTCTTTTGCAGCCTACTGCCACCAATCACCTTTCTGATATACTGGTCCCCATCTGTACTCAGTCCTTGGAACACTTTTCATTGAAAGACTAACACAGTAAAGTACTTTCTACCTTGACTTTAACTTAATCAGAACTGACCTGGCAAGTGGAGAGAGTCCTTGCCCGCTGTTCAAAATAACTTAATTTTTCATCAATCATCTACTGGTTTTGGGTAATGTAAAAACAGATTTAAGGTCTGGAGGACAGTCATTCTTCAAACAAGGCAGACTTTTCCCTAAGTAAATACTTCCCGTGGAAATTTGGCGAACATTGCAAACACAAAAAGATGCTATTCCACTAAATGTTGTCATAATGCGTATTATTTCTAACTTGTGTTAATTTGACCTATGATTCTTTGACCTTCTAGTTAGGTACTTCCAACAAAATACAGTAAAAGGTTTATTCCTGATCTCCAGCCATTCCAAACCACCTTACTGCCAATGGAGTACCTTGGATTGTAGACATTATTGTAATGTCAAAAACATGGAGGCAAGTTGCACAAAGAAGATCATGTGAAGAGAATGTCATAATGACGAGATAACCTCTTTTCAGTTGTGTTGGTTGAAAGATAAGCAATGGTTGAGCTATTTGCAAGAATTCATCATCTCTTCTTTGAATTAATATCACAGGATCTTTGAAATCCATCTCTTGGGCTGAATCCTCAGCCAAAAGGTAGATGAAAGTGAGGCATTGCATTTTAGTAAAACAAACAAGGGCAGGACTTATACAATTAATGGCAGGGCCCTGGGTAGTGTTGTAGAACAGAGACACCTGGGGGTTCGGTACAAAATTCTTTGAAATGTACGTCGCAGGTAGATGGGGTGATTCAAAGGCATTTAGCAAGCTTGCCTTCATTGTTCAGACTTCTGAGTGTAGGAGTTGTGCAGTCATGTTAAGGTTGTATAGGATGTTGGTGGGGCCTCTTCTGGAGTACTGTGTACAGTTCTGGTTGCCCTGCTATAGGAAGGATATCATTAAACTGGAGAGGGTTCAGAAAAGATTTACTAGGGTGTTGCTGGGAATGGAAGGCTTGAGTTTTAAAAATAGGCTGGTACTTTTTCAATAGAGTGCAGGAGTTTGAGGGGTGATGTTATAGTGATTTATAAAACCATGAGAGGCATAGTTAATGTGAATAGCAAAGGTCTTTTCCCTAGGGTGGGGGAGTTCAAAACCAAGCAGCCTATTTTTAGGATGAGAGGAGAAGGTTTCAGAAAGGATATGAGGGGCAACTTTTTTACACAGAGAGTGGCAAGTGTGTGGAATGAACTGTTAGAGGAAGTGGAGGATGCAGATACAACATTTAAAAGACATTTGGATAAGTACATGAATAAGTACATGGTTTGGAGGGATATGGGCCAAATGCAGGAACTAGTGTTGTTTTGGAAACATGGCCAGCGTGGATTAGTTAGACCTAAGGATCTGTTTCCAGGCTGCATGAATCTATAAGTTTCTGACTTCCAGACGTGCAGTGTGCCGAGGAGTGGCAGATGGAGTTTAATTTTGAATAATGTATGATGCTGCATTTGGAAAGGCAAATCAGAGCAAGGCTTATACACTTAATGGTAAGGCCCCTGTGGAATGTTACTGAACAAAGTGACATTGGAGTGTAGGTTCATAGCGCCTTGAAAGTGGAGTCCCAAGTGGATAGCATTGTGAAGAAGACATTTGGTATGCTTGCCTTTATTGATCAGTGCATTGAATGTAAGAGTTGGGATGGCATGTTGTGGCTGTACAGAATGCTGGTTAGGCCACTTTTGGAACATTATGTGCAATTCCAGTCTCCCTGCTATAGGAAGGATGTTGTGAAACTTGAAAGGTTTCAGAAAAGATTTACAAGAATGTTTCCACGGTTGGAAGGTTTGCAATATAGGGAGAGGCTGAATAGGCTGGGGCTATTTTCCCTGGAGTGTCGGAAGCTGAGGGGTGACCTCATAGTGCTTTATAAAACCATGAGGGGCATGAATAGGGTGAATAGACAAGGTCTTTCTCATAGGGTAGGGGAGTCCAAAATTAGAGGGCATGGGTTAAAGGTGAAATGGGAAAGATATAGAAGGGATCTGAGGGGCAACCTTCTCATGCAGAGGGTGGTGCATGTATGGAATGAGCGGCCAGAGAAAGTGGTGGAGGCTGGGGTAGTTATAACATTTAAGTGGCATCTGGATGGGTATATAAATTGGAATGTTTAGAAGGATATGGGCCAAATGCTGGCAAATTGGACGAGATTAATTTAGGATACTGGGTCAGCATGGACAAGTTGGACCAAAGGGTCTGTTTCCATGCTGTACAACTCTATGACTCAGTATGGCAGTGAGTGAAGAATGCCAGCCTAGATTTCATGCTCAAGTCTCTGAAGTGGGATTTGATCTTAAGAATTTCTGATTCAGGTATCAGAGCACTGCCAGCTGAAACTTAGGCAACACTTTCAAAAATTGAGGCCTTATAATAAATCTAGACTATCCAGATAGCGACAGTGAAAATAGACATTCTTCCACGCCACCAGGATAGTTGAAAATTGCTAAGACAGCATTGCAGTTACAATGTTTAAGTTCTCTGTTAACTTCACTGGTGAATGCACAATTTTGGGTAGTCAGGAAGGCAGAATTGTCTGAGCAAACAGAGGTTATCTGATTTAATATGGAAGTCACTATAATTGTTCATTATGTTGCTGAGATGGGCAAACGAGATATCAGCCTGAATTCTCTCTGCAGGGCAATTTCAGTTGAATACTGCTGGAAAGTGAGTATCTGCATATATTCAATGGCAAGAGGTCCTCTCAGGTGCAAAGGAGATGGATGGGAAATTTAATAGAGTCATAGAGTCAAAGAGATGTACAGCATGGGAACAGACCCTTTGGTCCAACCGTCCATGCTGACCAGATATCCCAACCCAATCTAGTCCCACCTGCCAGCACCCGGCTCATATCCCTCCAAACCCTTCCTATTCATATACCTATCAAAATGCCTCTTAAATGTTGCAATTGTACCAGCCTCCACCACATCCTCTGGCAGCTCATTCCATACCCGTACCACCCTCTGTGTGAAAATTTGCCCCTTAGGTCTCTTTTATCTCTTTCCCCTACAGTGATACATGATTGTGATAGATTTAGGTAAGGCAGAAAGAGGAAAGCTATTTTTGGTGGATAATGCTGCAAAGGTTTTGAGTAAGAAATGGAGGGTGAGTCTGAGGAGTAACCTTTTTTTACACAATGAGTGGCAATGACCTGGAATTTGCTGCCCCATGACAGTGCTGGAAGTGGAGACAATGAACCATTTCAAAATGGGCACATGAGGGAAATAAATGTGCAGGGCTCTGCAGACAGTGTGAAGGAAGAAGACTCAGTAACTACTCAACAGAGAACCAGCAAGGACTCAAATGGCCTTCTTTTGAGTCATAATGATTCTGTAATTTCCCTTCTTAATGCTAAATGGCCATCTGAGATGCTGACCCCTAGTTCTCGACTCAATAACCAGGGAAATTTTTTTCCTGTGGTTACTCTGTGAAGCCCCTTTAAAAGTTTATATCCAATTGCACCATCTTTCATTTTTTGGAAACTCAAGGGAATATTAGGCAATTCTCACATCCTTGGAATCAGGCTATTGAAACCTGTGGGGATCCAGAGCTGTCTAGAAGCAGAATATTAAATTTTTAACAATTCACTCATGGCATATAGGCCTAGCTGACTAGGCCAGCTATTCCTACATCAATCTTCTCTCTACATTGACTCCATGGATACAAAACCATACTTGTGGAATTTTGGATGAATTGTTCCAAAATACTAACTGTGCCTATAGCATCCAAATAGTACCCTTGTTGACTATGTTAGAGGCTGATTTTGCATTTCTTTCTTCGAAATATACACAAGCAAATGCAGTTTTTCTCTGCTCAATTAAGACTTTGCATTAGGTTGGGTTTGCCACATATTAGGTCCAATTAACCGTTCACAGACAAAATGCAATTTGAAAGCATGCAGTGGAGAGAGATCCTAAGTGCATTGGTTAGTTGCAAACTTCCAAAGGCAGACACAACACAATGAGTTTGCTGTGTGGAAGGTAACAAGAGAAAATAAAATCTCTAAAACTGAAGAGAGAGAGAGAGAGAAAGAAAGGGAGTGAGTGAAGAAGAGGCAAAAAGAATGGCATGATGATTTGGTCTGTACTTGAACGTCTGACCTGTTAGTTGGTTGTCGCCTGCAGCAGGGGCGATGCGAATGTATGGTGTTGTAAGCTGAGTCACAATTATCGCAGCTAAGGCAAAGGAAGATTTTCCAGGTCAGCATGCATGAGAAAAAAGCCAGACTGAAGCTAGACTAGTAACAAGAATTACTTAGCGATCATATATAATATGCTACCATTTGTTTAAGAACGTGAGCAATACAGACAACTTAACTTGAACATTTCTGAGAAGAGGGACATGTGGCCAAAGCTTTCTGCCGTGCACATATCAGGGTGAATGCAAGAATGCAAATTTCACATGATCTCAAGAATTTGTACAACAGGAGAAAAGGGTGCTGACTGGTGGGTACGTCAACTCAAATTGGCCAAGGCTTTGACATGGGGAAACCAATGGTCTTGCCGTGGCCAATCCGAGGACTTGTCAGCCAATCAGTCTCCTTTCCTACTGTAGTATAAATTGTTGTGATTGGTTGAAATTCGGCATTCTCGCATTTGTCCTGGAGATTGCAAGATAAACAATTTTGGTGACATATCTTTCTTTTTAGTAATATTCAAGTTCTGCACTACCAAGTGACAATGTTACTTATTCTGTTGAGAATCCAAATAGTTTGGATATCAAATAACATAAACTCTTGCATCAATTTATTAACCCTTAAAGAACTGTATTTTTGTCTGATAACATTAGAGGTGAAATAAATAATTGTTTAATTGGCTTCATAACTTACCGTAACATAGCTACTGTGCAAAAAAAAATGGTACTGGCTTTTTCCTCATTTATTTTCCAGGTATTTTCCCCTCCCTTCTTACACCATGTTCCAGTCCTCAGCTGAGAGCACAGGTGTAAGCCTTTTCCATTTCAGCCAGAATCCACGCAAATGAGTTCATTTTAAATAGGCCTCCAATTTCTCTCCCTCTTTCAACATGATGTGTAGATGCCAGTGTTGGACTGGGGTGGACGTAGTTAAAAATCACACAACACCAGGCTATAGTCCAAAAGGTTTATTTGAAAGTACAAGCTTTCGGAGTGCTGCTCCTTCATTAGCTAGCTATCTGTTTCAAATAAGCCTGTTGGACTATAGCCTGGTGTTGTCTTTGAACATGGATAATGTTTCCCTCTCTCTTCTTGGTCAGTCATTTGTTCTTACCCAATTTTTCCCTCTATTATTAATAATGTTCTTTGTCCCATTCAATGCTTTGTTTTGGTCAGACTTCCCCACAACTGGGACTGTGATCATATTATACGGGGTGTCATGGACTGCAACAACTCAGTGCTTGCAACCTAGAATATAGTATGCTATTTAAGCCAGAACTACCATAATTGTGACTTAAATTTTCTCATTTTAAATTGATTTATTCCTTTCCCACTTGTTGTCTCCTGAAAGTTAACTCCACAAAATAGCTCCAGCTTTTCTGGCAGAATGGCTGGACCAAATCATTGGCTATTCCACAGCTGATAGCAATCTTGGTCTGCCTGGCAGTTCAAAAGGTGAACTTGTTGAAGGGAACAGCACTAATGCCTAATGTAGCGACAAGATTCTTTGTAATTATGTTGCTGATGGATTGATTGATGAGGCCAAGATACATAATAATTTTATGCTGCTGCACTGCTGCCTCATCACCTTAGGTTTTAAATGGTACTATTGTGTAAGTGGTCGCCATAGTGACAATTACCATTTCTTTTGTTTTGCTTCAAGCAGAGCTGTTCTAGAAACGGAAACACCGAGATAATGATTTCTTTTCTCGGTTCAACTTAATTCTTATTTGTGAGAAAGGTTCGGCAATTTGCAGTGGGTGCTCTGCACTGCGTGGACCAGGACAGCACTAATTAGGATTATGATTGACCTGGCAGCATTGATGGCATTGTGCAAGGATGGACAATGTTGAAATGACAGCGTGCAAGCTCAATGACACGTTTTAAATATATCACAGTTACAGCAGTCATTCCAGATTAAAGACAATGCTTCATCAAGCCACGCACGCTTAACATTATTCACACAGTGAATTTAAAATGATCACCCTTCACTTTTGAACAGTGCACTCAAAGGTTGTCCATTGCATTACTGGCCATATTTTCAAAATCCACAAAAATAACCCCAAAATGTTTGGTTCATCCAAGTTCTCCCTTTTTCACTTGAATCCACTAGCTTTCACCAGGATATGGTTCCCAACTGACCAAATGTAATCCTAGAGAGGGAGGTTTTGAATATCCTGCAGGGTTTCTCCCACTCGACAGAATAACTGCAACTAAGTGACATAAAAATCAATGACTCTGTTTCGGAGTGTCTCAATGGCTCTTCCAATGAAATCAAAGCCAAAAGAGGAATTCCCCTGCCTAATGCCACGCCCATGCAGACATTCACAATTGGAGCACAGAATTTAACTAGGATGGAGATCTGAACAATGCCTGATGCTACCTGTGCCTAATATACAGGCTCTGGTTGAAACCAAATGCTGTTGCTCAACAGTTGCCAAGGCTGAGGTAGTTATGTCGCCGAGCACTGTGCTTGGTTTGGCTCAGCATGACACAAGACACTAAAAATGCAGTGGGGTTAACACATATCATGTATATGTGCCTGGTAGTTTGGAAATGAGAGTCCTGCTTTAACACATGGGTTTTGTGCTCCCATTGTAAATCATTTCGTAATTCAGAAGAAGACACCGGCTATCAAATTGGAAGTAGTCCTTTGAGGGTTAATAAAATCACAGTAAATGGGTACTGCAGCAAACCAGGAAAACAACAATAGCAGAGAACGAGCAACAAAATTCATCAAGTTACCAATATACAGTCATATTCAGATGCATGCTAGAACCAATCTGATCTATGTACAGCAGAGTACAGTTAAGCAAGGAGAAACTGCCACAGAACTAATTATCAGAATCATTTTCAGGCATTCAAAGGTAAATAAAACTTGTGTTGATGAGCTGATGAAACCAAAATATACACACAAGTTTTGAATAATCAATTTATAAAGAATTATCAAAGCATGTAGGAGACTTAATGTATGAAGGTGAAAAGAAAACATTTTCGTTGACATTTTGGCTGTTGAGAACATACATATTGTCATGCATTTTAAATGCCTTTTCAATTAGAAAGACAAGAATATAATGGCAGATGTCTGCAGTAAGAAGAAAGGTGAGAACTAAGACATACCTTTTGTGGCCACCCTGACGCAGTCAATTTTGGTTTCCTGTGTTAAATGAAAAGAGAAACTGTCAATTTTGGTGCATCAGCTAAAGCAAACATAACCTCATCACCAACTCTATTTAAAATCCATCGATAAGACTGACTTGGAGGAACAGGGAGGTGTTTGGTAACATATTAGCAATAGCTCTTAACAAATTCAGAATGTACGCCAGCTGTTGACAATTGGAATGAAATGTACTTGGCATTTTAGATAAATACTTCAGTTAACATTTATCTAACAACCAGAGATATTAATTGGCAAAGGCAGAAAACAGCCTTCACTTCAGCACCTCTTTGACCTTGAGTGATGTACAGAGAAAGCCTCTGCGACGTATCTGACAATTATTAAAAAAAAAATCAATGGTGCTTTAGCTTGGCATTGGCACAGCAATGTGAAAAGGAAGCCATTACTTTGCATAGCAAAACACTTCTAGATTGCTATAAATAAGCAGAGTTCATCAGAGGCAATTTTTACACGCAATTCCTGCAGAATTTATCAGGCAGCCACGAAGATAAATTTGATTTGCTTGAGTCTAATTCACAAGTTCTCGTTTATTTAAAGTGAACCCAAATGTAACAGACAAATACAGATGTATGGACTGACATTTTGGGGTAGAAGGAAATTGAAGTGCTCATAACTGATTACTAAGGAAGCATTGGGAACAGAAGTGTGCAAGAAATAGAAAAGGTCATTGAGCATATTGTACTCGTCACTTCTAAATCACATGTAAAATCTGCTCCGTCATGAGCTTTTCCAAATCATGTTATCTACAGACAGAGAAAATATTTTGTGTTGTTCTTCCCTTTACTTCAAACGGAATGAGAAAATAAATAAATCAATCCTACAAATCTTTCAATAGTTACATTTTAAGTTGCCTTTCTGAGCAACACACTTCCATGGTCCTATCACCTCAGAATTTGTCTTATTTTGGAACAAAGGAACATGGGTAAACCATTCTGTCTATCAAATCAACTACAGTATTCAATGGGATGCCGAATGATCATCTGAATATCACCATGTAGATGTGACTCTCCCATACTAACTGCAGCTCTACTCAGTTTCATATCTTTACACAAAGGGAAGTGAACCTTTGGAAGTCTCGATCCAGAGAGCTGCAGAAGCTCGGACACTGATTATGTTCAAGGCGACAACCAACGTATTACTGTTGCTGGGTCAAAATCCTGGAATTCTCTCCCGAATGGAATTTTGGGTCAACCCACAGCAGGCGGACTATCGCAGTTCAAGAAGGCAGCTCACCGCTGCCTTTTCAAGGACAACTAGGGATGGGCAATAAACGCTGGTGATGCCACCGATGTCCACATCCCACAAATGAATAAAGCAAAAGAAACGTTCTAGCCTATCCAAGTCCCTTGAAGCCACCTTGCATTTTATTCCCACCTCACAATTTTATTTCTACCTTTTTTTTGTCATAGAAATAAAGAAGATAGGAGTTGGAGTAGGCCATTTGAACCCTTGCCTGCTCTTCCATTCAATATGATCATGGCTGATCATCGTGCTCAACACCCTAATCCCAGCCTATCTCCATATCCCTTTATCCTTTTAGCCACAACAGCTACATCCACCTCCTCTTGGAAATGTTTTGCCCTCAGTCTCTGTGAGAGTGAATTCCACAGGCTCACCATAATCTGGGTGAAGACATTTCTCCTCATCACAGTCCTAAAAGGTTTACCCCTTATCCTTAAACTATGATCCCCGGTTCTGGACACCCCCACCATCCAATCTGTCTTAGCCTGTTAGGATATTACATGCTTCTATGAGATGCCCATCCTTCCTTCTCAACTTTACTCAATATAATCCTAACCGACATCAGTCTTACCATCCCAGGAATAACTGGTAAATGTTCCCTGCACTACCTCTATTGTAAGAAAATTATTCCTCAGATAAGGAGACCAAAACTACACACAATATTCCAAGTGTGACCTCACCATTGCCTGCCTAAATGCAGCAAGACATATTTTTGCTCTGCACCTATGCCTAAAGAAAATATGAAAATTGTTTCCCACATCCAAAACATTGATATTGATTATGCATGGATGTGAACGCAACACTGATCATTTCAGAATTCTGCTAAATACAGTCTGTCAATGTGAGAATTATCTGTTCACCCAACAACCCTGCTTTCAGTATATTAACCAAATCTCAGTCCATACTAATATAATAACCCCATTAGCTATATTTTTGTTTATTAACTTCTCGTGTGGGACCTTACCAAAAACGTTCTGGAAGTTCAATGCATGCAGTAGAGGGAATGTCACTGGACTGGCAAGACAGAGGACCAGGTTAATGTACTGGGGACAAGGGATTTTAATCCCACAGTGGCAGATGGTGAAATATGATTTAACTAAAAATCTGGAATGAAAATCTAGTCTAATGGTGACCATTGATTGCTGAGAAAATCCATTTGGTTTATGAATGCCCTTTGGTGAAGGAAAGCTGCTATCCTGACTTAAATGTGACTCCAGACCTACAGCAATGTTAGCAAGTTTTGAGAAGATTTGTAGCTCAGGTTAAGGTTCTGGATGTACATTTGCTCGCTAAGCTGGAAGGTTTGGTTTCAGACGTTTCATTACCATACTAGGTAACATCATCAGTCAGATTCCAGATGAAGCATTGGTGGTATGGCATCCTTTTTATTTATGTGTTTAGGTTTTCTTGGGTCAGTGGTGACATTTCCGGTGGTGATGTCATTTCCTGTTCTTTTTCTCATGGATGGTAAATGGGATCCAAGTCAATGTGTTTGTTGATAGAGTTCCGGTTGGAATGCCATGCTTCTAGGAATTCTGACGTATGACTTTGTTTGGGTTGTCTTAGGATGAATGTATTGTCCCAATCGAAGTGATGTCCTTCTTCATCTGTATGTAAGTATCTTTATATTTCATTTATTCAGATTTCCGAATCTCTTGATCATGTAGCATTTCTGCAAGATTGAAAACCCCAGGACCTGATCAGGTGTAACCTAGAACTCTGTGGGAAGCTAGGGAAGTGATTCCTGGGCCCCTTACTGACATATCTGGATCATTGATCATCATAGGTGAGCTGCCAGAAGTCTGGAGGTTGGCTAACGTGGTACCACTATTTAAGAAAGGTGGTAAGGACAAGCCAGGGGACTATAGACAACAGACAATTGTCTATTGTCTATTGTCTATTGGAACAATAGACCGGTGAGCCTGACATCAATGGTGGGCAGTTTGTTGGAAGGAATCCTGAGGGACAGGATTTACACGTATTTGAAAAGGCAAGGACTGATTAGGGATAGTAAACACGGCTTTGTGTTTGGGAAATCATGTCTCACGAACTTGGTTGAGTTTTTTGAAGAAGTAACAAAGAGAATTGATGAGGGCAAAGTGGTGGATGTGATCTGTATGGACTTCAGTAAGGCTTTCAACTAGATTGTTTATGGGAGACTGGTTAGCAAGATTAGATCTCATGGAATACAGGGAGAACTAGCCATTTAGATACAGAACTGGCTTGAAGATAGAAGACAGAGGGTGGTGGTGGAGGGTTGCTTTTCAGACTTGAGGCCTGTGACAATCTAGTGCCACAAGGATCGGTGCTGAGTCCATTACTTTTTGTCATTTCTATAAACGATTTGGATGTGAACATAGGAGGTGCAGTTAGTAAGTTTGCAGATGACACCAAAATTGAAGGTGTAGTGGACAGTGAAGAAGGTTAGAGAGGTTGAATAGGCCTGGGCTGTTTTCCCTGGAGCTGAGGGGTGACCTTATAGAGGTTTATAAAATCATGAGATGAGTGGATAGGATAAATAGACAAAGTCTTCTCCTTGGGGTGGGGGAGTCCAGAACTAGAGGGCATAGATTTAGGGTGAGAGGGGAAAGATATAAAAGGGACCTAAGAGGCAACTTTTTCATGGAGAGGATAGTGTGTGCATGGAATGAGCTGCATGAGGAAGTGGTGGAGGTTAATACGATTGCAACATTTAAAAGGCATCTGGATGGGTATATGAATAGGAAGTATTTAGAGTGATATGGCCAGGTGCTGGCAAATGGGACTAGATTAGATTGGGATATCTGGTCGGCATGAACAAGTTGGACCGAAGAGTCTGTTTCTGTGCTGTACCTCTCTAAACCTCTACAACTTTAAGACAGGTACAAGTAATTATTTATTTTCTCTGCCATTTCCCTGTTCTCCATACTGCCACATTTGTCCCAGATAGCCTAGATTTTACAGTCGGTCTTTACATTTCTTGTCAGCTTGTATTCATAATCTATTTTCCATTTCTTTATCAGTTTCTTTGCTGCATTCTAAATAGATTCAAATTCTCGAGCTTCTCACTTTTTATGACTTCTTATCAGCCATTTCCTTCAATTTTTAACATCTTTTGTTCGCCACAGTTGAGTCATCTTTCCCTTTTGCTGTTTCTGTCTTTGAAGAATGGATATCTATTGTAAACCATGAAGTATTTGTTTGAATACTATTTATTACCTGTCCACTGTCAAATTTTTTAGTGAATTTTCCCATCCACCGCAGCCAACATGCCCCGATACCCTTGATTTCTTTTACTCAGATTTTAGACTCTAGTTATATAATGAATTATACCACATTAAAACTTAATGTGAAATTTTATGATATTATGATCACTATTTCCCAATGTTCTCTTATAGCAATGTTATTAATTAATCGTTTCTCATCGCATGTTATAAAGCGAAAATAGAAGACCCCCCAGCTGGTTCTTTAATATACTACTGCAGAAATTCACCTATCTTATGCGGGTCCCATTTCCCACAGAACCAGTCAAAAATCTAATGCCCTTCTTCCTATACCAGCTCTCCAGCCGTATTCTCAATAACTCAATTCATTTATTCTTGCGCTCTTGAGGTCATCGGATTTAAAGTAGTATTGAGCTTAATGTCTTTGAGGTCCTAATTTTTAGCCTCTTTTCTTGCTCCCTAAAATCTGCTTTCATCCCTCTTCCTACCTAAATCATTGATACCAATGTGAACTATGACCCTTGGTTGTTCTTCCTCCCCAAGAAGGATTTCCTGTGACTGCACTGTGATAGTCTTGGCCTGGCATCAGAGAGGCAACGTGTCATCCTGCAGTCATGTCTATAACCATAGAAATACTTGGCTGTTCTTTTCACGAATGAACTCCCTATCAGTACTGTCTTTTCAATTTTCCTCCTCCCCTCTTGTGCAGCTCAGCCACCCTTAGTGACACTGACTTGATATAACTGCACTCCTCTGGGGAACCACTGCCCTCATCAGTATCCAAAATAGAGAAGAGATGAATGACCGGGATGGTCTTAGCAGACTCCTGCCTAGCTTGTTAGGCTGTCTGGCAGTCAGTCCTTCCTCTTTGAGCTCCCAAACTGATGGTGTGACCAACTCCCTCAATGTTCCATCCGTGTAGCTCACTGCTCCCACTGGCTCCAAAACCCAGAGCTCAGCTTCTGCAGCTGGTAACACTTGAGTATCTTTTGGATATCAGAACCAATACTTGAAGGACCGGTGGGGGGAGAGATATCGTGTATGAAGAACAATCTCTGATACAACTGGGGCTAAGAAGTATTTCTTGTTACTCTGTAGCTGTAGTAATTCTTTTAAACAGTCAATGCCTTTGAGAATCAACAGGCCAGCGTTTAGTCTACATCATTAATTGCCTTTGTGAAATGGAAAGCTGCCTTCTTGAACCAGACCAGGTAAGAATGGCATATTTTCTTCCCTAAAGGACACTAGTGAACTAGATGGATTTTTAATGGTATTTTGGGTAGGGGATTATATGATCTCCACTGCTAATGCTAATTTTTCATCTCCGATATTTTGCATGCAGATAGTATTGAACTTAATAAAGACAGAGTAAAATAGCTTACTCTGACAACAAAGTAAGTTGATTGAGGGATCTGTGCTATGAAAATGCATGAAAACATAGCAATGGAAGGGGTGGCACAGTGGAGAGCACTACTGCCTCACAGTACCAGGGAACCCTGGTTTCAGTTCACCCTTGGGTGACTGGCTGTGAGGTGTTTGCATTTTCTCCCCATGTTTGGGTGAGTTTCCTCCCACAGTCCAAAGATGTGTAGGTCTGGTGGATTGGCCATGCTAAATTGCCCATAATGTCCAGGGATGTGCAGGTTAGGTGGTTTAGCCATGGGAAATGCAGGGTTACAGGGATAGGATAGGGGAGTGGATCTGGATGGGATGCTCTTTGGAGGGTCAGTGCTGACTCGATGGAATGAATAGCCAGATTCCATATGGTAGGGATTCTATGAAGTTGAAGGATAACTGCTGGCCACTGTGTCTCACATGTCCTGTTCACAAATGCACATCTGCGAGTCAGAATGCTTTTTGTATTTAGATATGGGAGATTAGAGGAAAAGACTATAAAATGAGGAAATGTACAACAGGCAGTTAGTATCTGCGGTTAAAAATAAGATAGGTTAATATTAACAGGTCCCAGCATTAAGAGATGAACATGCACATTACTGGAATGAAATACAGAGAGGTGGGTGTGGGTGAAACATAGGGAAACAATCAAACAATCACAAAGAAGAACTGTTCAGAAAAATAGTTGCGAGATACAATAGATCATCCCAGAGAAGGAATAGGGATAACAAAATTGAAGAAATAAACCTAAGCACATGGTAAATATAAGGTCAGTGGGAGACCTGACCTGGGCAAGAAATGGGTGAAATGAAAGTGACAGAATCAAGGCTGTGGGTCAGGCTTGAAATATAGAGAGAAAATCCATTAAAGTACAGCATGTTTGACAGTGCCTAAAAGGTAGAGAACAAGCAGACCCTTATCTCATACCAGCAGACTGTGCTAATTAAGAATAGCTAGATTAGTTTCCCTGCAGTGTGGTCCACACTGACCCACCGACTCATTTCCCTATTCACCCTGACTGATGAACCTAACACTATGGACAATTTAGCATGGCCAAACTACCTAACCTGCACATTTTTGGATTGTGGGAGGAAACCAGAGCAAACCCATGCAGACATGGGGAAAATATGCAAATGCAACATAGATAGTTGCTCGAGGCAGGAATTGAACCTAGGTCCTTAGTGCTGTGAGGCAGCAGTGTTAACGATTGAGCCACCATGCTGCCTGAAACAACAAAGCTGCTCCCTTCTGAATCACAGAATCCCTACAGTGTGAAAACAGGCCCTTTGGTCCAACAATGCTCCACCAACCCTCCAAAAAGTATCCCACCCAAACCCACTCCCCTACCCTATTACTCTACATTTCCCCATACCAATGCACCTAACCTACCCATCCCTGATCACTATGGGCAATTAGCATGGCCAATTCACCTAACCTGCACAGCTTTGGATTGTGAAAGGAAACCGGAGCACCTAGAGGAAACCCACGCAGACACGGGGAGAATGTGCAAACTCCACACAGACAGTTACCCAAGGCTGGAACCAAACCTGGGTCCCTGGCGCTGAGGGGTAGCAGTGTTAACCACTGAGCCACTGTGCCGCCCCCAGAGCTGATCCACATCATTAGAAAGTCCTGCTGTGAAAATCAAAAGCTACAGCTGATGTTTGAAGTTACTGGTCAGTCCTCAGGTCAGATGTTGTTAAGCGTACAGCAGAAAGATAATTGATCATAAAACCTGTGATGCACTTCGTTGTGTCAAGACAGGGCAGAGGACAGAACCGTGAGAGAATTGGAATTAAAATACTAAAGCACAGTAAGATCAGGGATGCTGTTGTGGACAAAACTTTGTCTGAAAAAGTAACTATCAACTTTGTAATGCGGAGCAGAATACAGCAGTGAATGCAGGGTACTATAGCAAAGGAAGTGCAAGTGAATACTAATGAAGAGCAAAAATTTGTGACTGTAGGCATTGGTGAAAGGATGAGATGTATTGGTAGGTACCAGACACCAGAAGGTTATGGATCAGAGAAGAGTGAACCAGAGTACCTCATTAAAAAAGGGAGAAGTGCAGGATATATTTGGTGACTGGAATTAACCACAAATATTGGAAATGTAAAAAACTGGTGGAACAGTTGATGAGAGTGAAAGAGACCTCGTAATAATTTGCTGAGAGCGGGAGGTTGTGTGCTTAGAAATGGAACAATTCAATCCGGCTGCATATCATTTTGAAAAGCCAAAATGCTTCAGGTAATGCACTGCATTTAGAACTATTATTCCAATACCTGCAGAATCTTTAACATTGAACCAATTAGGCATATTATTTTGGAAAATTAAAATAAAGAGGATGCACATGGCAAAATATTCAAAGAAACAGCAAACTTCCTGTTTTGCCGAAAGTAACTTGAGTTAGCATTCCCAACTGACACTTGATACTCAATTAAAACATTGTCAAAGATCAGCATTGCTTCAAGGTGTAACGACAACACACCAAAGGCCAAATTATAAACATGAATTAAAATCATCCAGTAATTATCTCCTCAAGATGAAAATAGTTATTTTCTTTCAGTGTCTCTTTAGATTTGTTAAATGCTAATAGGCAATTGCTTTTAAGTTTAGGCTACTTTTTAAGGAATATTTATCATCCTTAAGGAAGCTGGAATAAATACACACTTAATTCAATGCAAACTGCTTTACTTCAGTGATTACAAGTTGGTCCATTTTTAATTCTTTTATCCTCCACCTCGCCTTTTCTGATTCAGAGGATTGGCTGTCATGCCTCACAACGTTACCTCATCACCAATGCTCAATTTTATCCTACAAAACACCTGAGGTGACTCAACATCCTATCTTTCATCTCATCCCATTGGGAAATCTCTCAACTTGATGTGTATTAGCAGGAGTTCTGACAAGTTAACTCTGTGGAATGAGGGCATTTTATCTTTTCACTTTGTGCGTGTTCATTATTGTACTAAACAGCCAGCTCCCCGGACTTCCAGATCAATACCAATGCAACTTTGAAAACAGCATGAATTATCGGTGAACAATGCAGCTTTTTTTTTAAATAGCTATGTCAATTGAACACGGGGGTTAACACCTTCAACATATTGTCTAGCTATCACCATTGTTAACAGCTAACCTGAGAATGCAACTTTTTAAAAAAAGGTTTTGTGATTTACACATGAAAAAAGTGAAGCTATCATGGTATTCAAACAGATGAAAGACTTAACAGACAATCAATTTCTCAGTGTATAAATTCAGTTACATCACATTGTTAATTTTTGCTATAAATTCTTTGTGTTAGGATTGAGCCCTCCACTATCACCTGATGAAGGAGCGATGCTCCGAAAGCTAGTGTGCTTCCAATTAAACCTGTTGGACTATAACCTGGTGTTGTGTGATTTTTAACTTTGTACAACTAACTGGTTATGCATTTAAATACCAAGGCATGTTTTGGTTTAGAAAAAACAGCAATACTCTTCTTTATTAACTTTCATAGGAACCCTGGTGAAAATGAACTCTTTGGACAACAGACAATGTCTGAAAAAGGCTTGGTATTGCTGTACCCAGATAATGACCAGTCTAGCAACATTTGTTGAAATGCTGTGCCACAGGTTGGTTGGGTTGGTTCGTCTGGGTGGCCCAGATAATGACCAGTCCAGCAACATTTACTTTCACATTATTTCACATTTTGCTATCACACACAGGGTGATTGCCATTTGGTGAAATGCCAGAAGATTGGGCATTTCTTTAAGTTTGCTCCCTCTCATGATTAGCACACTGAATGTAGAGTAGTAAAAACTAGAAGGGTGGAGAAGTTTCAACAAAGAATGTTCATTTAGCAAACTAACACGCTTTATTACCAGCTTTCCGAAGAGTTATTTCTCTAGCCATTGGATATGGGCATTGTTGGCAAGATCAGAATCAATTGCAATCCCTAATATCGTTTGAAAAGTTGGTGGTGAGTTGTTTTCTGGAAATGCTGCAATCCATATAATGTTGTGCTTTTCTACAGAGAGTTCCAGGCTTTTGACCCTGTGACAGTGGTGGGACAACAACATAGTTCCAAGTCAATATGGACTTTGACTTGGAAGGGAGTATTCAGATGGTGGTGTTTGCATGTGCCTGTTGCAAGTGTTAAAGGCTTTGAAAGCAAATGTTGAAGAAGCTTTGATGAGTTGCTGAAATGGATTTTGGAGATGGTGCCAGTAATGGAGGAAGTGAAGACTTAAGTTAGTCGTTATGTGCCAATCAAGCAGCCAGCTTTGTCCTGGATTGGTATTGAGCTTCTTCATAGGAATGTAGCAAATAGATACAGGAGTCGGCCATTTGGTCCATTGAGCACATTCTGCCAGAGGTGTTGCTGGGCCTGCACTCACCAAGTAGGTGAAGAGTACTCGAATATATTCATGCCTTGTGTGTGTAGACATTGGAGTGGCTTTGAGGAATCAGGATGTAAGTTACTCACCACAGATTTCTCAGTCTTTCCCCGTTCTCATTGTCACTGCGTTTACATGATTGATCCATTCAATTTCTGGTCATTGGGCACCAAATTGATTATTGAAACCAGGATGTTAATAATGATGGAATTCTACAATAGCAATTCGGTTTAATGTTGAGGGGCAGTAGGTGGATTCTATTCTGTTGGAATCACTGTCTGGCAGTCATGAGGCACAAGTGTTCCTAGTAGTTGGCAGTTGCTACAGGAGATAACAGTAAATGTGTTCCTTGAATGTAGAAAAGCTACTTTATTGTACTTCAAACAAAGCTGCTTTATACCAACTGAACTCTTGCTTAATTAGTTCCCAGTTCACGTAACAGAAGTGTGCTAAAGTGTGGGTATACCAAATACCCAGGACACCTGGGTATAGTGATAGTGTTCCTACCTCTAAGTGAGGAGACTGGGTTCAGGTCTATGGTTCCTGATGTGTGTATAATGTCTCTGAACAGATTGATTAGAAAATCTCCACAATACACAGGAGTAATTACTGAGCTTATACTCCAGATGGCTGTCTGCGCTTTCAGTCAGTGTTTGAGCTGGTTACTTCAATTTTGCAATTTATCTTTGCTAATATGGGGCATTGCAAGCTTTGCTATTGCATGGTCAGCATTGAGCTCAGTACAGACATAACCACCAAGAAGCAGGCGATAACCTATTTTATGAGGAACCAAATGGGCAGGCCAACGGTTTTTCATGTTTAAGTAAGAGGCAACATGGCCATTGTCCTATGAGACCATAGGGCTGTTCGCTCCTTAGAGAAAGAGATGACTGGTGGTCGTTTAATCTAAGGGTCACATGCAAGGGGTGAGATTGAGAAGGACAATCCTTCATGGTGACTGCAGTTGGTGTGTGAACTGCTATTGGTGCCACTGTGAATCTCAAACCAGCTGGCTTGCCAACTGAGCAAAACCAAACCCCATTACTTTTCATTTTTACATGCACTTTATAGATAAATGATGGTAGTATTAGGTAATGTATGGAAATAAATGGATAAATGATGGCATATTCATTAATATATGAAAACAAAAATAATCATTGCCTATCTTATGGTTGTGCTCAACAGTTACAGCTATGGACACTTACCCCATTGGCTTTGCTCACTGCCTGGAAATAAATGCTGTAGCTCTTATGAGGGAGTAAGGGGGCATTCCAGTAGCCACTGTAGGTCTTGTTATCTCCAACAATAAATGGTTGGGCTATTTGAAGAGCATCTGGTGGAAATTCTGCAGCAAAGTAATGAGGGGAGTCTGAAATCGAGGCGTTTTGGTAGGTGATGGGGACAAAGTAGCAGTCCAGGACATCAGTGGCCTTCTTGCTTCTGCGTGGGTGTTCCTCTTCCACAATGACCTGATAGGCACTGATAATAAAGCAGAGAGAAAAGAAAACATGAACTAAAATATTAACAAGATTAATTGACTGTACAACAACTACTACCTTCCACGTTGGCACATACTCTTTTACAATTTTCTCATTTGGTTGGGATTTTGACCCATCATCCCATGGAAAGAATCTTAGGCTGATTAAAATTAAAAATCAAAACAGAAGTTGCTGGAAAAGCTCAGCAGGTCTGTCAGCATCTGTACAGAGAAATCAGAGTTAACTTTTCAGTTCAGGTGAGCCTTCGTTAAAACTTCCCCAATCGTGAGGAAGCATCACTGGACCCGAAACATTACCTCTGATTTCTCTTCACAGAAGCTATCAGACCTGTTGAGGTTTTCCAGCAACTTCTGTTCCTGTTTCTCATTTACAGCATCCGCAGTTCTTTCAGTTTTTATTTAAAATTAAAAATGTTACTTTTGAACTCATTCTAACTCTCAAGCAATTAAACTAACCACAGCAGAAGCAGATCTTTTTAATCTACTTCTTCAGATGTATTATGATACACCTCTGGAGAACCTGGGTTCCTGGCTCAAAGGTAGGGTCACTACCAATGTGCCACAAGAAAGCTACAATGTGCACTTTAGCTATATGGATCAGTTTGTAGCATGTTTCAACTACTTAGAACCAGTACAATGAGACCAGAAGATCATAGGAGCACAAATTAGGCCATTCAGCCCATCAAGCCTGCTCCACTATTAAATCATGGCTGATGAGTTTCTCAAACCATTTTCCTACTTTCTCCCTGAACTCTTGATCCCCTTGACAATCAAGAACCTATCTATCTCCATCTTAAACATACTCAATGACCTGGCCTCCACAGCCTTCTGTGGAAGTGAATTCCATAGATTCACCACTCTCTGGCTAAAGAAGTTTCTTCTTATCTCTGTTCTGAAAGGTCTTCCCTCTACTCTAAGGCAGTGCCTTCAAATCCTGGTCTCCCCTACCAATGGAAACATCTTCCCATTATCCACTCTCTCCAGGTGATTCAGTATTCTGTATATTTCAATTAGATCACCCTTCATCCTTAAAAACTCCATCGAGTATAGACTCAGAGTCCTCAAATGTTCTTCATATGTTCAAATCCTCTCAAAATAAATACCATCATTGCATCCTAATTACTGACTCAACCTGCAAGTTTACTTTGAGAGAACTCCCAAGTCTCTTTGCACTTCAGACTTCTGAATTTTCTCCCCATTTAGAAAATAATCTATACCTCTATTCTTCCTACCAAAGTGCATCACCTCACACTTTCCAACATTGTACTCCATATGTCACTTCTTTGATGACTCTCCTAATCTGTCCAAATCCTTCTTCAGTCTCCCTGCCTCCCTACTACCTGTCCCTCTACCTATCTTTGTATCATCTGCAAACTTAGTCAGAATGCCCTCAGTTTTCTCATCTAGATCATTAATGCATAAAGTGAAAAGTTGTATTCCCAACACTGAGCCTTGTGGAACATCAGTTATCTGCCACTCTGAGAAAGACCCTTTTATCCCCATTCTCTGCTTTCTGCCAGACAGCCAATCTTCTATCCATACCAGCACCTTACCACTAACATCATGGGCCCTTATCTTACTCAGTAGCCTCCTGTGTGGCATGTTGTCAAAGGCCTTCTTGAAGTCCAGGTAGATAACATCCATTGGCTCTCCTTGGTCTGATCTGCTTGTTACCTCTTCAAAGAACTCTAGCAGGTTTGTCAGGCATGACCTATCCTTGATGAAACCATGCTCTATTTTACCGTACACTTGCCTGCATTGAGAAATCTCATGCTTCATGATGGATTCCAGGATCTTACCCATGACCAAAGTTAGGCTAATTGGTCTGTAATTTTCCATTTTCTGCCTTACTCCCTTTTTAAACAGTGGAGCGATTTTCCAGTGCTCAGGGACCTTCCTTGATTCTAGTGATTCCTAAAAGATTACCACTGATGCCTACACTATCTCTTCAGTTATCTCCACTAGAACTCTGGAATGTAGTCCATCTGGTCTAGATGACTTATCTATCTTCAGGCTATTCAGTTTTTCTAGCACCTTCTTCTTGGTGATGGCAACCATACTCAGCTTTGCCCTTTCACTCTTGAATTTTTTAGACATTACGCGTGTCTTCCACCGTGAAGACTGATGTGAAATAATTATTCAGTTCCTCAACCATTCCCTTGTTCCCCACTACTATCTCTCCAGCATCATTTTCCTATGGCCCAATGTCCACTTTTGCCTCCCTTTGCCCTTTATATATCTAAAGAAACTCTTACAGTCTTCCTTTATATTACTGGCTAGCTTACCCTCATATTTAATCGTTGCCCTCCTTATTCTTTTTTTGTTGCCCTCTGTTGGTCTTTGTAAGCTTCCCAATCCTCTGGTTTCCCATTGTTCTTCACTACTTTATATACTTTTGCTTTGCTTTTATGCTTCCCTGACCTCCCTAGTCAGTCATGGTTGCCTCATCCTCCCTGTACCATGTTTCTTTTTCCTCAGGATGAATCGTTGCTGTGTCTCCTGAATTACTCTTAGAAACTCCTGCCATTGCTGTTCCACTGTCTTTCCTGCTAGGGTTCTTTCCCAGTCAATTCTACTCAGCTCCTCCCTCTGTCGTTGCCTATATTCAGCTGAAATACCATTTTCTCTGATTCTATATTCTCTCTCTCAAATTACAGAGTAAATTCGCTCATGTTATGATCACTGCCTCCTAAGGGTTCCTTCACCTTAAGCTCCCTTATCAAGTCTGCCTCATTGCACAACACTAAATCCCATATTGCCTGTTCCCTAGTGGACCCCATCGCAAGCTGCTCCAAAAAGACATTCCACAAATTTCTTTTCTTGTGAACCACTACCAACCTGATTTGCCAGTCCACCCACATATTGAAATTTCCCATGATCACTGTAACTTTGCCTTTCCTTTGCATCTTTTCTATCTCCTGGTATATCGTAGGCCCCAGCTCCTGACACTGTGGGCAACTTATACATGACTTCAACTTTTTTATTAACCATTGTGATTCCTCAATTCTATCCACACAGACTCTACACCATCTGACCCTACTTTGTTTCTTACCATTGACTTAATTTCATTTCTGACTAATCAAGTCAACCCCTCCCTGTCTGTGCTCCTGCCTATCTTTTCGATAGGATGTGTATCCTTGAATATTCAAGTCCCAATCTTGGTCCCCTTGCAGCCACATCACCGTGATACCTACCCCATCAAACCTGCCAATTTCAATCTGCACCACAAGCTCATTTACCTTATTCCTTATAGTGCGTGCATTCAGATATAAAACCTTCAGTCCTGTATTAACCGTCCCTCCTTTCATTGTCATGTATTTGCCCAGTCTACTTGAAGTTTGACTGCTAACCCTTTTCAGATGCTCTGTCCTGGTTGTGTCTGTGCTGCAGATTTTAATAACCTCTCCTGAGTTCTGCACTCTTCCCCCCTCCTTTTAATTCGGGATTTCGAATTCCCCCTATAAATGAATGAGTCAATTGCCTCAATCCATACGCAAGTCAAAATTGTACTATTCATTTTGAGAACTGCAACTGCTAGGGCTGGAAATTTGAGGTTTAACTTGATAAACGGATTTTGAGCTCCCCTGCCCTATTTTCTTGCTTTCTTTTCTGTTGGTTGTTCACCATCAAAAGGTCCTCAGGATCTGTTTTACATATGCCACAAAATAGAATGAGTTTGGAAATCAAGTGGAATCTGTGCAATCAATCAGGTTGAATGAAAGCAAGGAACATTTCCCATCGATCATCTTTAAATCTCTCATCATCTTGTTGATGTTATGAAAATTAAAGAACAAAGCTGTCAGACAATTACTTGTGCACATTATGCAAAACATGTTTAAGAAAGTACAACTGTAGAAATGTTTCTCTTCTTGAGGTGCCAGTTTGTTTGGGATAATTAAAATTACAAAATCGTTGACAGTTCCAGGCAAATGGGGCACTTGTATACAGAGAATATATTCATTTGACAGTACAGAATCTGAGTATTGCTATAAAAGGACATGTTTTGTTGAATCATTTATTTTACTTTCAGAGAATGATAGAATCTTAGAGTACAGAAGCAGGCTATTTGACCCATTGTATCTGTACGGGGGCGGTGGGGGGCGGAGGCGGTAGAATATTGAAATATCACATACACGTTAGTCCTCAAACCATCCCTCCCCTGGGCTAAATCCCAGGGAATCAGGAAGTTGGTGGGATCTCCACTCTCCAATAAATGACACTCCTCCCCCACATCCAAGACAGCACATTAAGTTGCATTGTGTAAAAAATTAGGGAAATAAATTCAATGGCAACACTAAAATGTCAATCTAATAAGCAAGCACATTATTCACTGATGAGGAAAACACTTTGATTGAATATCTATTTATAGATGTGATTATTCATGCAGAGACAAGCCATCAGCCAAATAACAGGTTGAGTAATGTAAGTTAGGAGTGAATCTTCTTTCTTCTCTTTCCTTAAGTTAATATTTTTTCTTCACTCTCTTTAAGTTAATCACACCATTACACCTCTCTCTGAATATCTCTGTCACACTAGAAATATCTCTGAACTGGGCAACAATGTAAGGCTGCAGACTGATACAAATTGGTTAAGTAGGTGGGCAAAAGATCGAGCAATGGAGTATAATGTGAAGTTTTTCTCTTTGGTATTTAGGATTTTAAAAAAGCAGAGTATTAGTTAACTGGAGAATGACTACAGAATTCTCAAGTGTACATCAATCTAGGATCTTTAGCACATGAACCACAATAAATTAGTACACATGTGAATAAGGTTAATGGAATAATTATAAGAAAAATTGAACAGAAAAGTAAGAATGTAATGCTTTAGGTATTGATGGCATTTGTGAAGCCACCTTTTGATTACTGTGTACAGTTTTCTTCTTCTGACTTAAGGAAGAATGAAAATGAAGTGGAGGTAGTTCAGAGGAGGTTGACCATGTTACTGGCCAGACTGAGCATGCTATCTTCTAAGGAATTATTAGACAAACTGGACTTCTTTTCAATGGAGTTTAGAAGAGCTAGGACAGTGATTTGATTGACGCTTATGAACTCCCAAATGGTATTGACAAGGTGGACATGGAAAGGATCTTTCAGGTTTGTTCAGAACTAGAGGAAATTAGTTCAAAATTAGTGGTCACCCTTTTAGGACAGAGGTGAGAGGATTTTTCTTTGTCTCAGAGGGATATGCAGCTTTGAAACTCTCTACCTCAAAGGCAGTGACGGTGGGGTCAATGTACGTTTTTAAGGAATATAGAACATAGAACATAGAACAATACAGCACAGAACAGGCCCTTCGGCCCACGATGTTGTGCCGAACATTTGTCCTAGCTTAAGCACCTATCCATGTACCTATCCAATTGCTGCTTAAAGGCCACCAATGATTCTGACTCTGCCACTCCCACAGGCAGCGCATTCCATGCCCTCACCACTCTCTGGGTAAAGAACCTACCCCTGACATCCCCCCCATACCTTCCACCCTTCACCTTAAATATATGTCCCCTTGTAACACTCTGTTGCATCCGGGGAAAAAGTTTCTGACTGTCTACTCTATCTATTCCTCTGATCATCTTATAAACCTCTATCAAGTCACCCCTCATCCTTCACC